>NC_079172.1:30381226-30578726 GCF_947568905.1 Ostrea edulis | reverse complement strand
AATACAGTGATTGCGAAATGTTGAAATGTTTTACAGGACATTCAGTCTGGTAAACACAGGAACATTACCGGACCAGATCACATTTTACCAGACCGAAAAAAGTAGTATTATTTTTATATTAAAACATGAAAGACTGAGCCTCCTGGTCATTGGATTTTCGTTTTAAAGGTTTACTGGGGACTGTATTACTGTTCCATTTTAATTGGAACATGTTGCTGTTTTCGTATGGGTTTTTTTATAAACGGAACTGGAAGTCGAAACGTAGTTTCCGAAACCGTTGCCGGAAAGTCACTGGACATTCTGACCAGAAATATAACGAAGTTTACCGGACCAAGAGTCAAACTACCAGACATGTCCATCGGTCCGACAACATTTCGCTTTCACTGGTAATAAATGGAAATGATTGGGAACCTAACTATCTACATAACAAGAGTATTGCAAACAGTACATAATATGACAGTGAAAATGCTTACACAGGGTGTTTTCCTTAAGCCATAATTTGTAGAACTTTGCTTAAGGCAGTAACAGCCATCATCAGGCTGTGACATACTTTCTTTGTATTGTATGAATAAAGGGTCTTAGCTTAAAACTGTGACAAGAGGTAGATAACAAACCAAGAGTTCTGTGTGTAAAATATTTCCCCAAATTTGACCAAGTTCAACAACCTGTAAATATTCAAAACATCAAAAACTTTTTTTTTTAAATGAGAATCAAAATCCCTGCACTATGCACATCTTCAAGTTATTTACAAAGACCCTAACTTCTAAAACTGTGAGAAGAGTTAAAAGGATAAACCATTCCTTTATTTGATAATATTCCTCAAGTTCAACAACCTGTAATTTTCTCAAATAATGAAGAAAATCAAAATCCTTGCCACATGCACATCTTCAATATCCATACAAACACGCTCTTAAACATGATGACCTTTACTTGAAAATTGTGGGAGGAGATAGCCAGACAAACTATGTACTCTCAATATAACACCAAAAAAAATTCAATTTAAGGGGTATAACTCCTGCAAGAGAGGTCGAAATGTGAATCAAAATTACAACATGATCTAGAGGGATCCACAAAGAAACTACATAGCAAGTTTCAGCTTGATATGTGACAGAAAAATGAAATAAGATACAGAAAACCCAAAATGGATGGACGGACATATATACATTGCTGTACCATAATATGTCCCATCTAAAGATGAGCATATAAAAAGGCAAATTAAATCTATCTTTGATGTTAAGAATGCTACATCAAAGAAATTTGATGTGGATGAAAAGGGGAGGATATGTACAATATTTTGTAATTAAAAACTTTCAAATTTACTTTCTATAGTAAAAAAAAAATTGCAGTTTTAGTAGAAAGTAATCTGAAAACAAAAATTAAAATCCCTGCCGGACTTGAGTCTGTGATCTACAGTTCTGCAGTCAAAATGCTAGCCTACTGTGCTGCTTAGCTATTAGCTAGGCAATTCAATCTAAAAGGAATAGACAAATATTGTTGATATATATATATATTCATTCATGTTTTAAAAGGAAGTCAGCCATTTTGATGATGTAGTATACCTCCTTAAAATGAAATTCTGAAAAAACACAATTTTTTTTATAAGGTCTGTGCAAAAACTGCAAGTGAAGAAATTTCATGCGTATATTTTCCAAAGTGATGCTTTAGAAAATTAACCAGTCCCATCAGACTGACTAAAACAAATGTCAGTCAGTCCGCCAGACTTTCAACCAGTCACAGACTGACGGGCATATGTTAATTTCGAGTCTGCACAGGGCTTGAAACTAACTTTTTATGTCATCAGTCCAGCCAGACTGATAGGGTATAATTTCACCCAGTCCGAAGAAAAATTTACCAGTCCACCAGAGTTTTTCAGAAATAATTCAACATATTTTGTTCATGTTAATAAAATAACGGAATTTCACTTGATATTCCTCAGACAAAATAGTAACACTTATGTGAGATTTATATTTTTACTAATCTGGTTAATTGCCAGATATCTACAGAGGAATGCCAAATGTGTGTTTAAGATTCCATAAGTATGTTTTCCAAAATGAGGTTTTAATAGAAAATTGACCAGTCCCATCGAACTCACTAAAACAAATGTCAGTCAGTCCGAAAGAATTTAACCAGTCATGGACTGACAGACATATGTTAATTTCGCGCCCTGTGTACAGAAAATACTTTGATATATTATTCACCACAGCAGCAAGTTCAAACTAAAATCTTTGTTTGATTTTCTTAACTCCCAGATACGTCGACACATTTTCTCTCATCAATTAACATTATCATGATTATGTACATCACCGAATATTTTTTTTAAAAAATTGAATATTTGATATTTTTGTTGTCCTCAGAACTTCAGTTTTATGTGGATGATATTCTCAATATGAAATTGGAGGTTGGGATTTCCTAAACAAAATAAACTTAAAGTTAAACGTTTTAAATTGTTGGAAAGACTTTATTTGGCAAATGATTTCATGACATGACCTCGAACTTCCCTTAATTCGTATTCGACTTTTTTCACTACTTGCAAAAGGATTTTTCTATTGCTAGGTGGCTCTTCGCCATTTTTTTTGTGAATCGAAAAAGGTCCATACTTTTGACAGGGTTGCCCAAGGGTATAAAGTCTGACACAAATCTGCATCGTCACCCCAGCCATTATTACGCAAATTAGAGTTACATCCCTTGATATACTAACATTTCTACGGGTTCCGTTAACTAAATTATTTCCAGAATAGTCCGCATCAATCGATGTCAAAAATTTTGATTGTCGCCGTGTCCGGCCTTCAGCAACGATTTTCAACAGTCGACAACTATCATAACCCTAGTGCCAAGTTTAAACCCTGTAACAATTTACCCATTCAACTCCAAGTTTTAACAATGGGACAATGATGCAAATGCCAATAATTACCAAGGCAAGTAAGTTACCAAAAATTTAGAGGGGTTTGGTAAAAAAAAATTGGTGTTAATTGATATGTAGGGAGCTGGCAATGGAGCAATGGTTTTTGACATTCATCCCTAGGTGTAGTTATAGTTGTAGCAGTCAGCCGGGTTCGATCGCCGGTGGCCAGTTAGCTCAGTTGGTAGAGCACCTGATTAGAGATTCTGGGGGCCCGGGTTCGAATCCCAGTCTGGTCCGTTGCATTTTCTCCCTTCCTGTTACATTTGGTGCCGTAGACCAGCCCCTGGAACTGACAGGTGAAAATGCCTGCCAGGGGATAAAGATCCTGGGTTGATGTCTTCAGGTGTGAAGACATTTAAGGAGGGAGGAATGTAGTGGTCAGCCGGGTTCGATCGCCGGTGGCCAGTTAGCTCAGTTGGTAGAGCACCTGACTAGAGATTCAGGGGGCCCGGGTTCCAATCCCGGTCTGGTCCGTTACATTTTCTCCCTTCCTGTTACATAGTATTATATGGCAAGATTATAGGCCTAACTCAACACTAGCATTTAACAATAACAATGTGTCCAATCTATTCTAATAAAACCCTGCTGATTGTTTTGGTTTCCTTAAAATTTTATTTTATTTATATCATGTTCTATATCATTGGGTATATACGTCACATTTCGATATAAGTGGTTATGGTTGCCATCGGTTCACACAACAGCTGATCAACATGATCGAACGACGCAAGACAATAGACGAATAACTTTACGTTATCCATGGTTCGCTTCAACAGTATCTACTGTATGATATAGCATGTTTTCTTCATCAATTATACATGGTTTATTCATTTTTTACTTCTAATCCATGTGTTTGTGAAGAAAACACTGTAATCTGATACGTTTTTTAGAGTCGTTTACATCCTGCAACTCGAGTCAAAATTTCAACACTTCAATTCGTCAGCATGGTATGAAAACCGACATGGCTTCATAAATCAAACAGAAAAGCCATTAAACATTTACTGTATTACCTAAATACGTTGATTCCTCAAAAGAAATTATCTATCTAAGCAGATAACTAGGGTATGGTCTGTAATTTTTTCTTCTCAGGCTGTATTTTCATGAACAGTGCGCACGCAGAATTTCGCATACTTCCGTTCAATATTTTCTACCCATCGTACGAGAGCCCGTTCGTAGTAGTTTGCCGCCTTGTTTTCAATTTGAGGGAGGAAGAGAAAATGGGGGGAAATCTGAGAGAGAAAATCCTTATTTGAAGAAATATAGTCTGAAGCAAAATACCGACAACAATATAGGCTTTGTTGTACTAGCCTATAGATCTACGGTAACCCAATGCAGTCTGGTTTTTCCTTATTTAATTATTTTTTTGGTCTGCAGAATATTACTATTATCTTGAAGATATAACCCTAGTAAATATAAATATAAGCCCCACAATATCTTTTTTAAAGTATCAAGATTATAGTGTAGTGATAACGAACATTAAACTTGTCTTGAAGAAAATAAAAAAAAATGAAAACATAGGCCTAATTTGACAAAAGTTATTTACGAAGATTAAAATCAAATTGAACTCCCGAAAATCAATCGACGGTATCTGTCCTGTACTAATTGGCCACAAATTCTACACCATAATGTCGTCGCCATGCGTGTTTACTGTTTAATTTTGTTTTCGACCGATTATAAAAGTCGTTGTCTGATTGGTTTGCAGCTTCAGGCTGCAAACCAATCATATGCTTCTTCTCGAGCCCAACTCTTAAATAGCGACTGATGTCAAGGGTTAGTGCGAGGTAACGAATCAGTAACCCTTGACTTGTGAAGATGGACCTTACCTTGATTACCATGATTTTTTATCTTATGATATTGCATCATGGTTGTGTCATGACCCGTTGGGGCTAGGTTGATGACACAATATGGAGTCAAAACTTTTCATGGGAATTAAGATTGAAAAAAAAAACTTTTTAAAATCACATTAGCTGCACAACAGCAGGGTCAGACGAGCGATGTGGCCCATGAGTTAAAAGAATTATAAATTTTAAAAAGTAGAACTATTCATGAAAGTTTTCCAACTGAAACGAGTATATATTTCTGTTACCTTGAGTCCTGGCGGAAGTGCTTTAATATCTAATCTCTTCATGCTTACTCTGTTACTGAGATTTGAATTTGCTAAACTTTCCGACGCTATCATGCAATGCGCGCATGAATATATTAGGGGGTTTCAAAGGTGTGGGGCACTTCACATCCTTGTATTCTCTACCCAGAGTTCCGTGCGCTACTCGCACTATATAGTGAAGTTTGCGTAACGCGCCCCCTAGTGAGATAATGCATATCCTCGTTTTATTTGAAATCACGCAGGTCCCATAAATAATATATCTTCCAAATAATATATCTTCGTAACAAATAAAAGTGATAAAATAAGTATGTTGCGGTATCAATACAATTTTTATCAATTAGCATAATATACCTGTTATCAACGTCAGAAAATTGCAATTTTCATTAAACAGCATTATCAAAATTTCACAAAAACTGGTTGTAACGATATAATAGTATTCATAACAGTTTCATGAAACTGTTTATTTAAAAATTATACAAACGTTTTGTGAAAAATAAAGGAAATCTATCGCATAATGCACTTGATAAATAATTTAATGAAAACAGAGTTATTGCCCTTGGATTCAATATTTTGAAACATATTATTGATTATTCATATATAACTTAGACTTTTGAAATATCTTACGGTTAACAAGATTTTTTTTACAATAACCATTGAAAAAGACTGACAAAATTTACATTTCTGTCATTCATAAATCTTGTTATATCATTGACTTTGCACAATCTGATGACATCACAGAAGGTGATATCTCTAAAGCGTCATCTTCAGAACATCTAGAGGATTAAATTACGTCTGAGCGTGAATTATCAAGCGACAACCAAAAAAACCCACATCGCAACCTGGATTTTTCAGAAATAATTTGGTTTTAAAGGAGAAGGATAGCAACGCAGAACAAACTACTTACAGCGACCTTATTTCCAAAATGCAGCTGCTTTGTGGTGATCATGTTGTATACACTTCAGCGTGGATGAAGAGGAAAGAAAAAAAGCACCATGGAGACAAATGATTCTCGCAGAAACTAAAAGAGTGTCATTACGTTGAAAAGAACAGCACCCGACATCTTGCACAATTTAGAATGTAAATGGCATACACAAGCAGTCCGAAGAAGATGCAAAGAGCAAAATAATAAAAGAGACAACTGAACTCAACAAAAATGGTATATACCTATCCACCTTCCACACAGGTATACAGTTTGCAGTTTAACTTGGTCGTGATTACAAGTTACACGACTGCGCAGTATATGCTCTGCACTTTACAGTTCGGACTAGCCATATATATGTGCAAACAGTAAGGATCCCGATATCTAATTGATATTGATATGTTATACAACTTAGTATTTTCCTTGTCTTATATTGACTTCATGACAAACGGGATGATTTCAACTTCTCCATCGTCAACTTCCCATATTCAAGTAGCAATATTCCATTATCACCTGTATATGGTGTTTATATCTTTCAAACGATTCGATACGCAAGAGCTTCTTCTGCTTATGGTCAGTTTTTAAATTGAGGTAGGCTACTGACGAACAAGTTGATGGTGCAGAGATTTCAACAGTCTCGTTTAAAGTCAGCATTTCGCAAATTCTATGGTCATTATAACGATCTAGTTTACCATTACAACCTATCATTGGGCCAAATGCTTTCTAACGTGTTTCATACTGATTGTTAGGCCGTTCTTGGTACACTGATTTTGACTACGGATAAATCCGTTTACCTGGTCAAGATATAGGGCTCACGGCAGATGTGACTGGTCGACAGGGGATCCTTACTCCTCATAGGCATCTGATCCCACCTCTGGTGTATCTAGGGGTCCTTGTTTCCCCAACTCTCTATTTTGTATTCCTTATAGGAGTTATGGGATTGATCACTCTTCGTTATCGTCACCTTTCATTTGGCCTCGAAGGCTGGCTAAGAATGTGCGGATGCCTCCTTGCTACATAAATAAGGGAAGTAGACGACAGAGAAGCTGTTCAAAATCATCCCGTTTGTTTTACAGTTGAGTTGTTAGTTTGCCATTGATATCTACTTTCAATAAAATATCTAAGTATGAAGCGGAAGTGGACGACTCTGTGTCTTTTATTTCCAGTTCACAGGAATATATCGAATCGACATATGAATGAAAATTATTATTGTTAATAGATCATACGTCGTCTATATATCTAAATGTCGAATTGAAGGCCACAGCAAGAGATTTTTTCTTCTCACGTAGAAGTTTTTGAATAAATTCTGCTTCATAGGAATATAAATGCAAAGAACCACTATGCACTCATGTGTTTGACTACATTGCTGACCCTAAAATCATGTCTGACTTGCTTGGTGATCCTAAAACTGACAGGATATTGAGGGGAAACTGTCATTGTCCAGAAGGCGTAGGATAAGGTAACTATAAGTGCGGTGGGAACTCTGCAGGTGCAATATGTGCTGCTCGCACTACTCCAAAACACCTATCACTCCTAAAAAAAAAAGTGCTGGGCATGTGGAGGTCCGTCACAGGGGGATAGAAGAAATGACTGCAAAGCCAGATCTAAAAACTGAGCGACCTGGACATTCACATGTGCTAAATGTGCAGTTAAAGAACACTACACTACTTCATGCAGCAGGTGAATTGCCTGTGGTGCTTAAAGTCTCTGCGATGCTTCATCTAAAGCCTGCTCACAGGCAACAGGTCGCAAGAACCTGCCTAAAGACCGTACCCTATGCAGTACCCCGAAGGACATTACCTACAATAATGCTGGTTATGTCTATGACCAGTTGTGCACCACATCAGAGCAAAGCAGTTCTCACCTTGTAGACACTTCTGTTAAATATTCTACACATAAAGTTTCTGTAGGACGCCTAGACCATCATGTGTTCGAGGGAAACTGGATTGCTCGTCCTCCAGACCTCAACCTATGTTGTCTGTGCATGTGAAACTGCTGTCTCAGGATCATGCATCATTCGGACACCCCATTCTGGATACATCCAGACTTAAGTCTATCAATATATCCATGGTTGCTGATACAGGATACCGAAGTTCAATCATCTTCCTGAAGCCTGCCCTCATGCTAGACAGGTGACCTTCTCCTGGTCAAGCTGGTGGTGCGTGGGACTATAAAAGAAGAGCTTGGCATTATGGGAGCCATCATCATCAGTGCTGCTGTCAAAGACATAACTGATTCCACCAAATCGACACGCATATTTTGCTATGTCTCTGATACTATGGAAAAAGTTTTCCATTTTAGCAAATCTCGTGTATATCTTGGAATCATGCACACGTTTCCCGGGTACTCCCCTAGTACCGCATCTGTAAAAGACTCTGTTGAGGCATCGTGCAGTTGTCCAAGACGTCAACGGGAACCACCTCCACTGCAGAGCAGGTTACCTCCCGGGTTGCAGGCTACTGAGAAGCATGTAGAGGCGCTGAAGGAGTGACCTCTTGACTATTACGGAGCTAGTGTGTTTAATGTGTGTGAACACCAACCACTGTCACGTATGGATTGTGAGCCTCTCCAACTTCATGTAGATCCAAATGCCACACCTGTGGCTGTCCACAAGCCAGCACTATTTCCAGTTCACTGGCAGGAAAAGTGTATGCTGACCTAAAGAGAGATGTTCGCATTGGCGTTCTCGAGCGGGTCAGTCCCAATACACCCACAACATGGTGCTCAGGGATGGTTGTCACTGGCAAGGTTGATGGTACCCCAAGAAAGACAATAGACTTACCTCAAAATCGATGTTACGTTCACCAAACTCACCATGTTCCAAGCCCTTTTCACCTTGCAGATCGTGTTCCTCAGGGCACAAAGAAAACAATGAAAGATGCCTGAAATGGATTCCATTCTGTGCTGATACGTGAAGAAGACAGATATTTCACAACATTTATTACCCCCATGGGGACGCTACAGGTACAAGGTGGCTCCACAGGGATTTTTGGCTAGCGGTGATGCATACACCTAATGCTTTGATGCCATCATTGCTGACTTCCAAAAACAAGGTCAAATATGTAGATGACACATGTATGTGGGCAATTTCCATTGAAACTGCATTTTACAGGCCTGTACGTTGTTTGATCTTTGTGTGCGTAAAGGCATTGCACTAAATCCAAAGAAGTTCGAAATTGCGCAGAATGTTGTTGCTTTTGCAGGGCTCACAATCACTTCAACTGATATACGACCCTGTGCCAAGTTCCTTGATGCCATCAGGAACTTTCCCATTCCCACTGACATTTCCGATGCGAGCCTGGTTGGGACTTATAAACCAGGGTGCATTTGCCATTACACAACAAATGAAGCCTATCCGTTCACTTTTGAAACCATCAACACCATTCGTTTAGACATGCAGTTGTAATGGACAAGGTCTTCCACCTGGCAGTCCAAGGAAATTATCATAGAGGAAATGAGAGGTGTGCGGCTATTTGACCCTGATCGACCGACCTGCCTTGCAACTGATTGGTTTATTGATGGCAATGGCTTCTTCCTGATGCAGACGTATTGCCAATGTGTGTTGAAGACTCCCGCTTGTTGCAATGATGGCTAGAAGCTATGCTTAGCTGGAAGCAGTTGTACACACATAGATGAAGGAAGGTGTGCTCCCATCGAAGGTGAGGCATGGCAGGTGTGTATGCACTCTACCAAACACGTTATTATGTTCTGGAATGCAAGAAACTCATTGTTGCTACAGATCACAAACTTCTTCTACAGATACTGAATGATAGGTCCCTCACTGACATTGATAACAGACGATTACTCATCCTCAAAGAGAAAACTCTTGGATACAGGTTCACAATCATACATGTGCCTGGGAGGAAGAACTTGGGTCCAGGTGCACCCCCCCCCCCCCCTTAGACACCCTACTGGCTAACCCAATCGCCTTCCACTACGAGGAGAACCACCACAGCTTGATCATCTCAACGTGATGGTTTCTCGTCATGACACCCTGGCAAGCCTGTATCAGCATACAACTGATAATGATAAGCTAAGGACACTTCCACTGCTGCCGCAGCCACCCTGAAATCTGTCAGCACAGTGGTCAGATGGGCTATGGTTCGCGAGGCCACAGCATCTGCCACAACATTTCTTAACCTAATGCATCACATGGAAACAGGGTTTCCAAATGACACCAGAGAGCTGTCTGCAGCGTTACGGCCTTACCTTCGTTATGCAGCTAGTATGTGTGTTGTGGATGGTGTAGTACTCTTGGGCCAACGAATTATCATCCCACCTGTCCTTCGTACATCAATCGTCAATGCACTCCATGCTGTCCACCAAGGTGTCAGCGCAATGCGTGCACGGGTCATGGACTCTGTATATTGGCCTGATATCACTGTTGACATTGTTCGAGTGAGAGACCGGTGTGCACACATTGTCATCCGATGTTACACCCTCAGACTACCCTTTCCAAATGATCTGCAGTGACTATTTCACTTTCAATAGCAAAGATTGTTATTGTGGACAGGTATTCGAACTGGCCTATGATGCACACGTCAGAGTCTGGTGAAAAGGGGTCTAGTCAAACAGCTACACGAGACATTCGTGACATTCGGCATCTCAGAAGAGCTGACTTCAGACGATGTCCCCCAGTTCACAGCAGGGAATACACAGGTATTCTTGAAAACTTGGGGAGTTCGACATAAAAATTTCGTCTGTTCCTAACCCACATGCAAACTGTAGAGTGGAACTGGCTATGAAAACCGTGAAACATATCCTCACGGACAACATATCTGTTACAGGATCCCTGGACGAGTTCCAGAGAGCATTGCTGGTGTATCGCAACTCAATAGATCCAGAGCCTAAATCTTTTCCAGCATTGACCTTATTTGGACGCTCCATCCGTGATGCCATTCCAATTCTGATGAGCAGATACGTGGAAAGAACTGCTCTCACATCGGGAAACGGCACTGGCTCGACGACACTCCAGGGAACATGAAAAGTGGAATGAGCACTTAAAGGTTACTGCCGCTGAAAGTAGGGGATCATGTCTACTTACAAACTTTGGTTGGCAATCATACCAGGAGATGGGAACACACTGAGGTCGTAATCGAGGTCCGCCAATATCATTAGTATGTTGTCCGGGTTGATGGTACAGGTCGTGTCACGATTCGCAACCATCAACAACTTAGAAAGTTCACCCCCTTCCATAGCTAGCGGACAAAGGATATATATGTAGCACTTCAGTTGTGGAACAGTCCTCGGGTGTGGTCCCCAAAATACCCCCTCCGTTTGAGACAGCAGTGTCGAAGATGATACAGCCTTCGGTTCTGTCACCATAGCCCTTACAGACAGCTCCAGCACCCAAACGTCTTAACTTTGAGTCATCTGATCACACTCTTCGACCTGACGTGCCAGCTATGGAACAGACACCACACACACACACCTCAGTGATGTATCATCTGCGACATGAGTACCACGTGATCTTGCTCGTCTTAGGCCTCACAACACAGTCGGAGTCAAGAAACGTTTATCACTACAAAGACCTAACTGTCGCAACAGTGCACGAATGCCCAGATACAGTGATGAATAACAATTGTTTTGTATAAACAGTGCATGTTTCAGAAATATTCAGTGTGTTCTTATTTTTATATAATGTGTGTCAGTTTTATAGGTATCAGTTGGACAAATGTGGTCAGTTTTTCAGTTTTGTGTATACCCTAAAAAATTGTCCCGGGGGGGGGGGATAACTAATAACTATATTGTACATGTATCTTTCGGGTAGCAGTCATCCTTTTCCATACTCCTACATACTGAAACATGTACAGGGTTTTCCAGCACGGGGGGGGGAGTACTTTTCTGATTATTTTGTTATTTCATTGTTATGGCATGCTGTCATTATACATGTGAATGTTGTCGTAATGGAAAAGAAATTCATTCTTTAGATCAATAAAGAAGGAAGATATAGATGTTTATTTAACATTAAGCAGTGTTGCAACTGAAAAAGTAGTAAGTGATAACGATAATAATATCATATATGTGGTGTGATCGGTCAACACGAGATGCTTATTCATCCTAGACACCTGATACCACCTTTGGTATGTCCAGGGGTCCGCCTTTGCCCTTCTCTTAATTCTTATATTCTTTATAGGATTTACGAGGTTGATCGTTCTTCGCTATCTTCACTTGTTCATACACATGTAAACACATCCTTATGCTATTACATGTATCATTGTTATCCAACCAAAAAAAGTGTCGGGAGGAGTAAGCATCCCCTGTAGACCGATCACACCAACCGTGAGCCCTATAACTTAATCGGGTAAACGAAGTTATCTGCAGTCTCAATCAGTGCGTAAAGAACAGTCTCACAATTGGTATGAAACACGTCATACAACATTTGACACAGTGATGGGTTGTTTTTGGTAAACTAGATCGTTTTAACGACTATAGAATTTGCGGAGTGCTGACTTTAAACGAGACTGTTGAAACTTCTGTATCATGAACTTATTCGTCAGTAGCCTGCCTTGATTTTAAGACTAATCATGCGCAGATCATGTTCTTGTGTATTGAATCAGATGAGACATATACACAATATGCAGGTAATAATGGAATATCGGTACATTAATATAGGACCTTGACGACGGAGGAGCTGAAGTCATCTCGTTTGTCATAAAGTTGGGAGTTCACTGGGATATATCAAATGAAAATGATTATTGTTAATAGATAAAACGTCGTCGATCTAATTAAACATCGAGTTGAATTTTTTCATGTCGAAGGAATAAGTTCTGCCTCGTATAAAAACAGGTCAGCTAACAAAGGAACACAATTCGTGCCCATGGGAATTCCAACAGACTGTTGGAAGACCTGATCACCAAAGACTATGAAGATATTGTCAATGAGAAACTCCAGCATATTTTTTATTTCGACATCAAAGTACTTGTGCGTGGAATCAGAGTGGTGTTTAACAAAGTACTTTTTCGAATGACTGATCACTAGATACGAATATTTTCTTTTTCCATTTTTGTTTAAGAAGTAACTGTCTATGATATCATAAAGTCTAGTCTTTTTTTTATTATTGTGAGGAATGGTCGTGTAAAGTGATGAAAAGTCATACGTTTTGAAGTTGTTGATTTGAGAAAGGTTTTGTGATTTCAAATATACTAAAAGTCCTTTAGAATATTTTAGAATTAACATTTGATTAACATCACTTCTGGCATATGTTGTGGCACAGTACGTTTGAAATTTCTCCTTCACAGCAATGTTTTCATGAGGAGCAAATGTAGGGGCGTTGTAGAACATTTGATTGGTTCAACATGTATGAAAGGCGAAGATAATGAACAAGTGATCAATCTCATAACTCCCACATGGAATACAAAATAAAGAATTGGGCAAATACAGACCCCAGGACACACCAGAGGTGGGATGAGGTACTTAGGAGGAGTAAGTATCCCCTGTCGACCGGTCACACCCGCCGTGAGCCCTATATCTTGACCTTTCCACTGAATTGTCATCTACAGTCTACACCATGGAATCATTTTTCCTGCTGCATCATTTATATAGATCAAAAAGCAAAGGATCGAGGAGTGACCCCTGTAGTACACCTGCACTTATGATTCTACTAGATAATGTAATATATTTATACATAATTCTCTATCTTTTGTTACTTTGGTATCTTTCAAACCATTTTAATTTTAAAATGTTGCCATAAATACCATAGGTTTGCATTTAACCAAAATAGTGCTTCCCTTGTACATCACCCTGTTGAATGCTTTAGACAGATCACGAAACGCAAGGCAACAAAACTTTTGATAAATTTACGATAATTTTCAAGTGACTGAAAAACAGTTAAATGGCCAAGTGGAAAACCTGCTAGAAACCTATGAAATACGTTTATTTTGATGAAAAAATATACAATGTGTTGAATATTTTTCTTTTCATGATTTTGCTAGCACAGCTCAATATATATACTGGCGTATAATTTGTTGCTACACAGGGCTCGCATTTCTTTAACAATGGTAAAATAAGAGTAGTTTTCCAATTAACGACTTGTTACATAACAGACACATCGGTTTTATAACAATGTAACTGTAGATTTCAGCATCTCGTGATTTCACATGACTTACGGCAAGGTTTTATTAGCAGGTTGTATTCACTCTTGTTCATTGACTATGATATATACTAAATAATTCTTTGCATTTGTAATATATCTGTGGTAATTAATGTCGCGAGCCATGAACATGTGATACAGAAAAAAATATTTATTCAAGACATCTACCTTATTCATGCCGGGAAAAATTATCGGAAGTGTGTTGAATTGGCGAGATGTCTTTATTACTCCTCCATGTTTGAATATGCACGTGTTGTACCAACTTACGGTTAGCTTATGGTGACGACTGCCCGCATTCTAATCAACATAGGTTGTCAATCATTGTCTTTCATTCTATCGGGAGCGCCGTAGAGCACTCAGTCCCTTTATATAGCTAAATAAAGCTAGTTGAAGTCGAAAGTTGCTGCAGGAAAACGTAGTAGTACTATTAGGTCAATTTCAAATCATCATATGGGGAATGGACGAATTACGCCTCGTTTAGCATATTCGTGGGAATTCTTCTTATTTTCAATTACAGAGTATATATGAGGGTAAACTAAACTGCAGATGTATGTACATATGTTGTTCAGTACTATTTATGTGTCCAAGCCAATTGATGTCAAATCGATGTTGGTTGGTTGTATTTTGTTTCGATAACATTTTACTCATACGGAGACGTCATTATTGCCGGTGAAAGGTTGCAAAACGCCTATTGCTCGGCGCTTACGGCCTTTGAGCTGGGAGGGATATTTATCATGCCACACATACTGTGACAAGGGGTCTCGGGTTTTTACGGTCTCATCCGAAGGACCGCCCCGGCTCTGATCACGACAAGCAATTGGTACTGAGGATCTATTCTAACCCGGATCCCTCACGAAATATTGAATCTAAATTTAACGTTATAAATGTTTTTAGGAATGAAATGTAAAGATGATAAACACCTCGAGTGTATATAACACATGGACAGGATTACCTAGGTGTAAATCCCCACTGATTAGTGTTCAGTTATAACAGTAGAAGTCCTGTTAGGTAGACCCTAATGTAAACAATCATTATGACAATTAATTAGGACAACAGCCATGATACTCCATTTATTTCAAATTCAATGCAAAATTATCTCATATTGAATACCCTCACCCATTGCATCACCCGCCACATATAAGTCTCTGCCGACTATTCGAATAAAAAAAACTTAGTTGAATGTCGACGGTATCGATCAAAGAATATTCGAATATTCGTTGACATTCCTAATATTCAGTGGATCAGCTCTTTGGACGAATAGGACATGTCCTAACTTAGCAATGATTGGCAAGCCTAAAAACCAACAAGAGGCCCATGGGCCATATCGCTCACCTGAGTCACCTTGGTTAATATCAGAAGACTTTCCATGTATATTTGCATGTAAAACCGTAGTCCCTATTATGGCCCAACCTACCCCTGGAGGCCATGGTATTTGCAAACTTGAATCTACACTATGTCAGAAAGCTTTCATGTAAATGTCAACTTCTTTGGCCCAATGGTTCTTGAGAAGAAGATTTTTAAAGATTTTTCCTATATATTTGTATGTAAAACTTTGATCCCCCCTTGTGGCCCCATCCTACCCCCAGGGGCCATGATTTGAACAAACCTGAATCTGCACTGTGTCAGAAAGCTTTCATGTAAATATAAGTTTTTCTGGCTAAGTGGTTCTTGGGAAGAAGATTTTTAAAGATTGTCCCTATATATTTGTATGTAAAACTTTGATCCCCTGGCCCATCCGACCCCCGGGGGCCAAGATTTTAACAAACTTGAATCTGCATTATGTCAGAAAGCTTTCATGTAAATTATATTATATGAGCTTTTCTGTCTTAGTGGTTCTTGAGAAGAAGATTTTAAAAGATTTTCCCTATATATTTGTATGTAAAACTTTGATCCCCTATTGTGGCCCCATCCGCCCCCGGGGGCCATGATTTTAACAATTTAGAATCTGCATTATATCAGAAAGCTTTCATATAAATCTCAGCTTTTCTGGCTCAGTAGTTCTTGAGAAGAAGATTTTAAAAGATTTTTCCTATATATTTGTATGTAAAACATTGATCCCCCTTGTGGCCCCATCCTAACCCCGGGGGTCATAATTTTAACAAACTTGAATCTGCTTTTTATCAGGAAGCTTTCATATAAATCTCAGCTTTTCTGGCTCAGTGGTTGTTGAGAAGAAGATTTTTAAAGATTTTTCCTATATATTTGTATGTAAAATTTTGATCCCCTATTGTGGCCCCATCCAACCCCCGAGGGCCATGATTTTAACAATTTAGAATTTGCACTACCTAATAAAGCTTATTTATAAATTTCATCTTTTCTGGCCCAGTGGTTCTTGAGAAGAAGATTTTTTAATGACCCTACTCTATTTTTACCTTTTCTTGATTATCTCCCCTTGGAAGGTGGTCTGGCCCTTTATTTTAACAAATTATAATTCCCTTTACCTAAGGATGCTTTGTGCCAACCTTGGTTGAAATTGGCCCAATGGTTTGTGAGAAGAAGTCAAAAATGTTAAAAGTTTACAGACGGACACAGACATACGGACGGACGCCGGAATACGGGTGATCAGAAAAGCTCACTTGAGCTTTTAGCTCAGGTGAGCTAAAAACATGTAGTCTGCTGTGTAAATACGTTTGTAGATTTAGTGTAGTTTTAGTGCTAGATGTATTTATATGTAGTTTTTTAAATCTTGTTATTATATTCTGTTAATATTGGCCGCATTGCATAATTCTCTTCAGACAATCTGGTTGTTCGTGACGTTGGTCATTTTAGTGCTATGTATAATTTTTGTATATGACCGTGGATCCGACACTTATATGTATCGGGTCTTGTTGGAACGTGCTTATATATATATATATATATATATATATATATGACATATAATATATATATATATATATATATATATATATATATATATATATATATATATAAGCACTAATTTCCAACAACACCCGATACCTAAAAGTGTCGGATCCACAACATGGATACAAGGTCAAATACAAAAAATTATACAAAGCACAAAAATGACCAACGACACGAACAACCAGATTGTCAAATTTTTGGGACGACCCGTCCCTTCTTCAGGACAAACGAAAAGAATTACATAATGTGGCCAATATCATCAGAGAATAATAACAAAAACTACATATAAATACATCTAGTACTACAACTACACTAATCTACAAATATGTTATAAAGACCAAAAAACATGTAGTCTGCGTTGTAAATACAATCTGGTTGTTCGTGTCGTTGGTCATTTTAGTGCTTTGTGTATGTATATATATATATATATATATATATATATATATATATATATATATCGCTACTGGGAAATCTTGTCGTTGGTCATTATATTGCGTTAAAATTTTAACTTTGTGTACTGTTTATTCTATTTCTTTTAATATATATATATATATATATCGCCACTGGGAAATCTTGATTTTGACAGTTACCGGTGGATGTGAAGGCCTATTGTGTTTCTGGCAGACCTCGCAATTGATGAGATGAATGCAGCTGCGATCAGCACGCAGGGGAAACAACAGTCCTTCGCAAACCGGTTATCCGTCAAAACCAAGAAAGAGTTTCCAGTAGTTACACATTTCATTGTTAGTAATCAAACGATGAGAGGACATGACAAACGTGGTTATTGACCATGTTCTAAATTGGTCAGATATCAAAAGAAAGCAAAAGAAAACATTCTGGATGCACAGGCAGAAGTCATTCGAACCCCAAGGTATCAACAAACCTACTGACTTTACCAGGATGAATACGGGCCAAACCTTTACCGGATTAAATAAAGTATTTCTAATGGTCTGCAAAAACTGTAATGTCAGTTGTTAAGTTACAAGAGAGATACAGTCAGGGCTCACAATTCTTTGTTATGTAAACAAGACTCTTGCCATGTTTATGTATGTATAGCTTAAATATACTACATGTAGTAAAAGTGTTGTTGTTTTTTTTTTTCAATTTACAAGTTAATTCTGAACACAAGCAAACATGATATTTTCTAATAAACAATCTATATGTAAACAAAAATATGGCATGAGCCTTGTTTACACAACAAAGAATTGTGAGTGCTGTATCTAATTCAATAACTGACATTCAAATTTTTGCTGACCATTAGAAAAACCTTAATTAAACATTGTCAACATAAAAAAAATGTAAAAAATAAAATTTAAAAATTTTCAGCTCAAATCGTGTCCATGTCCCATTTCATCCCTGTTTACTAGTTTCACATGCTGATTTACTAGACTACATATTGCTTTACAAGATTGTGTACTGGTCTAGTTTCTCAACGCTTTACGTGCACATCTCCTGCCAGAATTTTACTGTGACCATTACTTGACATATGTGCAAAACTCAGTTTTCACTTTTCTGTGATTCTATGATAATTTATTTTACTCTTCTATCCTAGATCAGTACGGAAATGAACAGATCGATTGATTTGCGTCGTGTTGAGAATCTTTTTACTGGGGCGTTACTGGTTGCCCAACTTTAGACCAACGCCTTTTTGACGTATTAACATAATGATCCATGATTTTCATTTCAAATCGTTCGATTTTTGGAAGGAGATGTTTGAGTACAGTAGCAGTGACGTGGACATTCTCCGGCGTTGCGGATGAAAGTTTAAGAATCTTCTGTGGGAGGCCAAGTCCAAAGACGGCGGTCAGGGCGTGGATGCCTTCCTGTACCATCGCGTCGCTGTTCATGAACGTAAAAGTTTTTAAAACATGACACTGAGTTTGGTCACGAGTATGAAAATGTTAATGTGATAGGGAGAATCACATATCAACCCTCTCATTTCTTTATTAACTGAATGTGTATTTGATTAACAGTCCTAGCAAGTATTAAATCTGACATTATTATGAATGATTCATCATTGAGATAAATGTGGGTCTAAAAAACACTGAAAAATGTATTTGTTGTGGAAATAAACTAAAATCTGAAATTTTGAAATACACATTATTTTCATCACAATGGCATGTGTAACATTTTATTGTCCCATGTAAAGTTTCATATGTAATTATCTGGTTGAAATATGACCCTGGTTTTGATCATGCGTAAGTAAATGTGAATTTGATACAGAGGATCACATCCATCATTTTACCACTTTCATCTCTTTACCAACTTAAATGTTTTCTTTTGTATAGTTTCACATTCGTACCAGGTATTAAATCTGACTTTATAAAGAATAATTCTTTTTTGAAATATATGCGAGTTGAAGAAACAAAAATCACAGAGAAAAGTAACTTTTGTAATTATCACATTGTCTTGTTCACAGAGTTTTCACACGGTTAACCTTTTCACACAGGTGCTTGTGGACAGGACTTCCGGTACCCCCCTTCTTTTATTTTTAAATGTTCAATTCCTTGGGTATTTCGGACCTATTATTGATCAAATATGTAACGTCAGAGGTTATCTATTTCAATGGAATACACAAATAATATATATTATGATCGGTGATATGATATTTTTAAAAACGGTTTCTATGCGAGATTTGTGTATTCCATTGAAATAGATAACCTCTGACGTTACATATTTGATCAATAATAGGTCCGAAATACCCAAGGAATTGAACATTTAAAAATAAAAGAAGGGGGGTACCGGAAGTCCTGTCCACAAGCACCTGTGAGTTTTCAATGTGTAAAAATTCCCCAAATATCTAGGTATAAGAAATAATTTCATGATTCATTTTGAAGCAGTTTGGGTGTTTTCAATATTCGTATGAACATGACACAATTTTGAATAAGAAACAATACAATGAAGTTTTGTTATCATTTTTATTTGTTCTGGGAAACCCTAGCCCACATCAATCAACGAGGTTTCAGATTCAGATTCTTTATTTCCGTGAGCCTCAGGCTCATTGAATATCATATACATAAATACAATTATACAAACAAACAAAAATGGCATTATGGAGAACGAGTAGACAACAATGTTACAACGATGTATAATTTAGGAACAAATGATATCACACCATATGAGAGTTTCGTAGCTTAGTAGCATACTGGTAGTTTTTTTCCACTGTTTTGATTGTTGAAAGAGTGGAAATAAGAAGAATAAAAAGTTGGAAAAAAGAGATTTATTTTCGTAATGACAACATAGTCGCAACATATAAATGCAATTTTGGATGTTTGCTTTTACAAAGAATAAATTATTACACTTGGAGAAAAAACAAAATTCTTAAAAGAACGACCTTCCATTTTATAGTAGAGTTCTAATTTAATTGCCAAACTTGGAAGAACAAAAGGAATCTAATAGAATGGTAAAACTTTCTCTGCATCCACACGTGAAAGACTTGGATGTTTTCTTATTTATGAACAACGTTCCGGATGAATTTAACCCACAGTATAAGTTTTCTAATGACGTCATTGGATTTTCCCAGCATCTTTTTTTTTCTAGGAACAATACCGTCACTGAATTTTTCAAAATGTTTTTCCAATGCATGTTTATCAACAATACCTGATTATTTTTTAAAGCAATCGATCGGCTCTATGAATCAAAGGTCACCGGAGACCTTCGAACACCGGCTGCCAGGGATCCGGAAACCTATAGACTCCGGATCCCAGGGGTTCCGGAAACCTCCGCGGGGGCCCTCCGGGGTCCTTCGATGAACCGGGTATCCATGAGAACACAATTTCTTTGTTTTGTCCATAAGTTTATTCATTTTTATGGTAGGGCTCAGGAGATGAAACGATGCTGACAGATACAGGACCTTCAATTCTCCAGTAGAGGTACCTAAAATATTTGTAAACTTGAAAAAAAGATTTTAATCTAACTTCAACATGTACTAACATCATAGGTGATAATAACAAAAACAAAATGATTTTGAGTGATTTATTGCGATCATTCTCAGACGTTGTACGGACCCCTACAGAACATAGAGAAAAAATTCAAGCCCACACTGTCCAACAATGGATAAAAATACTGATAATGTTGACATGCAAATCCTTATCATTCATGCGGATGAATCTACCCCATTTTCAAGTATACCGTATGCAAACCCAACATTTGACCACCAAGCAACACTAAATACATAGTTACTTCTCCCCAGGTAGTTATATCGGATGAGGACGTCCTTAGGATAGTGGCATCTGTAAAGCATTCTCTGCACGGCGACACATCGAGACTTGTGTCGATCGAAGTAAACTTTCGTTTTTCAATCCTTGAAGGAGAAGATTTGTCAGCATTTAGAAACGGAAAACTATAAACTGTTCCAACAAATTGACGAGATGGAACAGTGTGGTCGAAGTTCGCGCCACGGGAGTAGCTGAAAAGTAGGGCGAGGATATTGCCTCACTTATCCTGGACATAACAGGAAAGAAGAGTTACACCTAGACGGAATCATAAACTCGCATAAAATGTAGAGATTGTCGATAATCCACAGGAGTTCGTCACGAATTGACCCTCTCTATTCTGTATTTATATGTAAATATAGAACAGACGATGTCAAATATTTCGTGACGAGCCCCTGTGGATAATCCGAACAAACGTAATGCTGGTCTACGTCAGTTCATAACCAGGCTTAAAGGTGTCGACGTAAAATTTCCGCTTGGTGAAACGTTACCGCAAGTTGAAAAACAATCGCGAAACGAGAGCTGTCTCCTTCAACGAGGACCTTATAAAACATCCCCACTTGGTCAACTAACGATAAAATCCGTGTACGATTAAGATGTCATCATTTAAACTGCTCTGAACATTACTCACTTTGAACTTTATTATGTCAAAAATTGTTTATTTGATTATATCCCACATGTAATTTCTTGTTCACTTCAACAGCCTGTATACAATCATTTACATGCATGCATTCTTTATTCTGTATACATGTATATGCTTCTTTTTCTTTGCATCATCGTGCATCTCTTTTTCTCAACATATTTAATGAATGAGGAAACTCAACTCCCTTGTAGCACAGTCCTATTACCCTTTATCTATTTGAGGAACATTCATCCTCCGTTCAAATTTACTTGCATCATTCAAATATTATTTCTTCAAGTGTTGTGTGCACAGTCACCTGACTCGCGTTACTATATGACTACTTGCAATTGCTTTCCCGTTATTTACATGTATTCATTTACTGTATAATCTTAAATTGCATTACTACCATGGTAGTCCTGTACTCATTTGATCTGTTGTACTATTTGTATTTATGTTTTTGTCTCTCTTTCGTCTTCCATACCTTTTCGCTTAATACTTATATTCAAAACTCGTGTACATTTTGTCATGCGATCAAATTAATATATTCTAAATCTTTAGAAATACTTGTACTAGTAGTTAAACCCTTAGCAGTAAACATTTGCTATGATTGCAGCCACTTATTTTCAAATTATATGTGTACCATAGTAAACTTGAAATCAAAGAATTTTCCCCAAATCAATAGCATTAAAACCTATGACTTTTCAACACTATACACGACCATTCCTCACGATAAAATAAAGACTAGACTTTTTGACATCATAGACAGTTGTTTCTTCAACAAAAACGGAAATATTCATATCTAGAAATCAGTCATTCAAAAACTTACTTTGTTAAACACTACTCTGATTCCACGCACAAGTACTCTGAAGTTGAAATAAAAAATATGCTAGAGTTCCTCATTGACAATATCTTCGTGGTCTTTGGTGATCAGGTCTTCCAACAGTCTGTTGGAATTTCCATGGGCACGAATTGTGCTCCTTTGTTAGCTGACCTGTTTTTATATTCATATGAAGCAGAATTTATTCAAAAACTTCTACGTGAGAAGAAAAAATCTCTCGCTGTGACCTTCAATTCGACTTTTAGATATATCGATGACGTTTTGTCTATTAACAATGATAGCTTTCATTCATATGTCGATTTGATATATTCCTGTGAGCTCGAAATAAAGGACACCACAGAGTCGTCCACTTCTGCTTCATACTTAGATATTCTATTGAAAGTAGACATTAACGGCAAACTAACAACTCAACTGTATGACAAACGGGATGATTTCAGCTTCTCCATCGTCAACTTCCCACATTTGTGTAGCAATATTCCATTATCACCTGCATCTGGTGTTTATATATCTCAACTGATTCGATATGCAAGAGCTTGTTTTGGGTATAGTCAGTTTTTAAATCGAGGTAAGCTACTGACAAACAAGTTGATGGTGAAGGGATTTCAACAGTCTCAATTGAAGTCAGCATTTCGCAAATTCCATGGTCGTTATAACGATCTAGTTCGTCAATACAACCTCACATTGGGTCAAATGCTGTCTGACTGTTTCATACCGATTGTTAAGCCGTTCTTGGCACACTGATTTTGACTGCGGATAACTCCGTTTACCTGATCAGGATATGGGGCTCACGGCGGGTGTGACCGGTCAACAGGGGATGCTTACTCCTCCTAGGCACCTGATCCCACCTCTGGTGTGTCCAGGGGTCCGTGTTTGCCCAACCATCTATTTTGTATTGCTTGTAGGAGTTATGAGATTGATCTCTGTTCGTTATCTTCACCTTGCATGCAATCGGTATAGAGCGCCAAATTAACATAAACTCAAACAATTGAAGATATCTTCAATTATTTGAAGATATCATCAATTCATTTGATGCGCGCAACAATTTGATTAAAGATCTCTTCAAATAATTAATGATATTTTCAATTCTGAATTATTGCGCGCATTAATTGAATTGATGATATCATTAATTCACCTACTGAATTGATGCGCGCTTTAATTGAATTAATTATCTCTTCAAATGAACTAATGATATCAACAATTGAATTGATGCGCGCTACATTTCAATTGAAGAGAGCAATAATTGATATAATGAGCGCATTAAATCAATTGATGAGAGCAATAATTGAATTGATGCGCGCATTAATTCATTCGATGAGAGCAATATTTGATTTAATGCGCGCATTAATTCAATTAATGGTCTCTTCAATTGAATTAATGATATATTTAATTCATTTGAAGAGAGGAACTATATATTAAAAATATTTTCAATTCAACATATCCACAATTGAATTAAATGATATCTTTATTTGAATTGTTGCTCTCTTTAAAAGAATTGATGCTCGCATTAATTCCTTATACAAAAGCATTGTAAATAATTAGAGATATCTTCAATTGAATTAAAGAGATCATCAAATTATTTATACCGAGCTCTAAATTAATCATTGCGAGCAATATTTCTACGAAATTGACGATCTCATCAATTGAATTGAAGAGAGCAATAATTGATACGGAGCTTTGTGTTTCCTCACATCATTTGACCTTTGAATACATTTATATCGTATAAATTAGAAATGGAATTTCATTAGTCGTAAAGTTTATTGATAGACAGTTTGCATAAGAAGGGGTTTTAAATTACAGCAAATTTATACCCAGAATTAAAGAATTTTACTATAGGAGCGATTAGAGATCACTGTTGTGTGAAGGTTATTTGAATGTCACGTTTTTAAAGTCCCAGATCGGGATCCTGGTCTTTCATCTCTGAATACCTGAACGGGGAACGGAAAAACACCGATTAAGGATCCAAAACGGCCCCATGTGATTCTTAGCGATACCATCCATACATTGACGTCACTATGATGTGGAATAACTCGGCTAGGGGTCGGGTTTTTCGTGTCGATGAACAATACCTCCGTTGGATTTTCCAAGGTTGTGTCGGGGTTTTCCATGCCCCCGCATTGACGTCATTCGATTTTCCACTTCTATTGTTTGAGAGCAACCTAGCATAAAGACGACCCCACTATTGTTTTGAGAACAATAGATCCTTCAAAGGATCTCCGATCAATGGATCCGTGTCATATTACTCCCTTCGATTTCCGATTCCTTGATCACGAGAACAATAGATCGTGTCATATGACTCCCCTTTTGATCTTCGATCTCTCGAGGTCAAAGTTGTAATATGATCCCTTCTACTGTTCTCGATTGTAATATGATCCCTATACAGACAACTATACTACTGTAGATTCAGAGGTGTCAGTGTAAAATGTGCCATAAAGACAAAGAATTGAAAGGGTTGAATGTCTTGTTTTGCTGGTTTCCGCCACACTCAACAATTTGTCAGTTATCTGGTGGCGCCCAGTTTTTGTTGATGGAAGAGAGAACCTAGGAAGAGACCACCGACCTTCCGAAAGTAAACTGGGAAACTTTTTCACTTACCGGCGCGAGCGGGATTCGAACCTGCGCCGACCAGAGGTGAGAGGCCGTGTGATTTTGAGCGCGATGCTCAAACCACTCGGCCACAGAGACCCCTCGAAAATCGGGTACGACACCGCTAACAACTTCTTTGTATGACTAGAAATATATATTTTTAAAATGATACATAGCAATACTCTTTATTAGATACATGAACATACAAATACAATGTATATACATACATACATATATTTCATATAAAGATAATATAAGATCCGCATAAAAGCATACGTATTCGTTGTATACAATCAACAAATCACGTCTGTATAACAAACACTTTATCTTGAAAGGAATGTTATGCTTCTCCTTTTAAATCTAACCAAAAACACCAAACAATCACTTGATATCAAACAGTAGCATATTGCCTGTACATATTGGAATTGGCAGCGACACGTAGTACCTTTAATGTATTGATAAAATATACATATACATGAAATACATACCTAGAAGTTGAATCAATAAGCTATGAAATTATTGGGGGGAAAATACTAGTATTAAAAAATCTTATCTACATGCTGTCCTAAACTGACTTTTAAAATTACCTTATCAAAACAGGTTCTGTGGAATCACATGACTGAATATAGGGTAACGGGAACCAGTCTGTTTCCGGCCGCAAAGTGTACTCAGTCTACCCAAAGCATAAAAACTATCAAAGTACCCTTAAACTCTGTACTGCAGGGCGTAATACTAAGGAACAGACTAAGTCCACTGACAATGTCAATTTACAATGACTGGTCCTGTTTTTGTTCAACCCAGGTTCAGATATAAGATTCCTAAATTATGAGCAACACCTTGGAATAAGAAGAGAGTTTTAAAGTTTTAACAGATCATTTATTATAGTATAATACTGAATAATTTGATTGACAACAAATAACATATAAGTTTTCAAAATAATCTCCAAAAATGTAAAACAAAATAGAAAGGTAAATGAGTTACAAAACGAAGATGAATTGACCACTGAGTAATTAATAACCAAAATGAATTTAAATAACAAAAATAAATAAGGGAAAAATGAAAATATTACGGCCTAAAAAAATATCAAAGGAGAAGGGAATAGGCTTCCATACAACACCTAACAAACCCTAAAGCACATGGTGGCTCGCTATACCAGCAAAACTGTATGTAAATTCCAAAGTATCAAAAAGGGCACTAAGCTCAGTAATTTCTCTACATAAAAAAATAACTACAATGCTATATAAAGTAAAGTTGTAAAGGGATATCTAATTCAACCTTGAACCAGTCTGACTTTATCCAGGGACTAAATTACATCTTAAAGAATTTAGACTATTTCCTAAACAGGTAAAAAATAAGACGGCACGAGCAGTCCGGGATTTAACCCAAGAGAATAGAGAGAGCACGAACCTGTGGGTTCTTTAGCCCCTAGCAAAGTGACTTCAAACTGCCGCTGTCACTGTTTATATACTAACTCTAACCAATGAAAATGACTCTAACTAAGAGACTTTGAAAACTGCAGGGTGAAAATCTAAAACAATTTCTGGTGAGTTTAAGGCACTAGCTTTAAACCAATGAAAAGTTAGGAAACAAATTAACTTTGGAATGATTGACAAGATGGAGGCAAATTCAACAGTATAAACAGTACATGTGAGAAAAATAGTAAAGTGAACAATTTACATCAGATTCAGACTTTACACAAAAATGATGATCTACAGGATGTATAGTAGCATAAACATAGGTAATGAATTAACAACTTAAATGTTAATTAAACCAAAACTGTCACAATAGAAACAAGTATTCGAATGGAAAACGGAGAATATCCGAAATAATCCACTCAGTTTTTATTGTCAGTAGAAAATGATTTCTGTCTAATTCGTTCCCCAAACGAAAGAAATCACATACCCTTCTGTGAAGCTTACCAGTGATGTGACATTTTGATTCGTGCATCATTCCAGATCTAATGTATCTTTTGTAGTCTCCAACTCAATGTTTTCATTCCACGCACGATTGCTCAAGACATATTCTGATGTTACACCAGGTACATTTTCTTGTTTTCTACACATTTGTTTCATCTTCTTTCTCAATACTTTCCTAAAATTCTGCCCACAGCCTACGTAAATGAAGAAGTATATAGAGAAGTTAAGGTAGTACAGTACCAGAAAGAAATGTTGCAGTATCCTATCTATCTTTGACGTCACCGTCACGTGATCAAGTAGATTCTCCAAAGTTGCCTTCATCCTAATGACGTAACTTGGGGTATGGAGGCAAACGAACACGAGCGACACGGACAGCAACATTTTGGTGACTTGGGAATTCAGAATCGCCTGTGCATTGCTGATGTTGAGCCTCATAGAATTTGCATTGGAGTACTGGGAACACTTCCGAAGACGATCCTTGCGTTTGGAAGCGTCGATCAATCTCACGGTGATGATGCTGACGAGGATGAGAATGATTATAAGTGGTAGGACAAGAGTCAAAACGGTATCGACATATGTCATCACTACTTCAAATCGTTCGAACTTTGGCTGTGTCTGGCAAAACTTTTGTTCGTGTGGCTGAGTCGTCCCTACATCCATGGTCCACAAAGGATAGTTGTAGAGGACGCAAGCAAAGGCGACTCCTAGGATAGTGACCCGTGTTGCCAGGTAACGGGTGCAAAGCGAACGAACTTCACAGGGGCGACATATTCGGATATAGTTTTCAATGGTTATCATCACCACGGACCAGACCGATACAAATCCACAGACGTACGACAAAAACAATGTCACGTGACACACAACTTGGGTGTGAAAAATTCGAACGTCCACGAAATCTAGCCAAGCTACAAAAAGGGACAGCAGGAATCCATTGTCAGAAATTGCCTTGGTGGCCAGATAGATGCTACATGACTTCGTTCTCAGCGATTTTCCGAAAAAAAGGGATGCAGAGAGCGTGTTCCCGATAAAACCAACAACGAAAATCACGGGTAAAACAACCAAACGAATTTTGAGACTAGTGTTATCCGGGAGTATGTCATCAGACACGACTTCACTGTCAGAGGAATTCATGGCAGAATGAGCAGTCTCGGAGTGACGCTGGTATCTTATAGATGCGACACTGCGCATGGAAATTGGAAATCATCAATGTGATAATTACCTTATACAACAACTGCGTCATGGAAAGGACAGCGCAGGAGGCAGAGCTCTGAGGAATGCATATTCAATGAGACCAATCTCTCTCTCTCTCTCTCTCTCTCTCTCTCTCTCTCTCTCTCTGCATACTAGCGACATTAATCTATAAGATAAGTTTATTCCAATTTTGGGTCCAGGCAGTTTATAAAGAAAATATTACACTAACTACCAACTACATGTAGATATAGCATATGGGGAAACAAGCACAGTGTACTTCTGATTTGCAAATCATGTGTATACAAACTGAAAGTAAATGGACAATATTGGTGTTATACTAACATATGAATAATAAACTAGAAGGATTTTTGCAGTTATTTATTATTACCTCTTTTTCTGAAAGTTTTAACTAGATATTCACTCAGTTTGACAATTACTGGCTTGTCTTCATTATTTTTCTTCCAAATAAATTTATCCTTATTTGTTAAATAGATAAAACTTTGTTGCGTTTAAGATATATCAGAAATTTTAATACAAGGAAACAGTGGGGAAATGTAACTCATCTTTTATTAGATTACATAATTCACATATTCTTTTGTTTCTTTCTAGAGGAATTTTTTTTGTTTACAAATTCACATCTTCCTCTTTAAATTCTTAGGTCATATGCATTTATTCGGAGTCTACCTAGATTATACATTTCTGACCCTCTTCACGTCCCTTTGACCAGTATGGTGAAAAATGTTTTCTTAGGATTCTTTAATTGTTTTGGGGGTGGGGTGGGGGGTGTTGTTTTGTTTTTTGAAAAATGAGAATTTGATTTTTTTATACTGGGATACCAAAATGCGCATTTTTTCTAATATAACTTGTATTTTTGTACCAACAATTTATATCATATGAATTCAGATTGATATTCTGAGCTGTATAAGCACGGTGTAACAAGGATTATTCTGGACTATTTTAACGTCTATGCCAATATAATAAGACACTCTGAATTATTGAGCAAAACATAAGATCACTATAATTAATACAATATTGGTACTGCGTTTCCCGGCACCCAATAGATGTTTACAAAACTCGATATTCAGGTTTTCTACTTCCCTACCTTGAAGATATGGATTTCCAGCATGCGTGCTTATACAATTCTGACTAATGAACGTAAAATTGTGTAAGAATTGTGTAAGAATATATTTTGTCCGTAGTAGGTATAGAGATGTGTTTCGTATACACTACTAGTATACGCTGCTACAATACGGTTTATCTGCGTATATATATAACACAGGCACTTGTTTCTGTAAATAACTTTCGACCTCTGTGTAGTAATATTTAGTATACAGAGGTCATAAGTTCTTTACAGAAACAAGACTTTGTGACGTGCCTGTGATATATAGCCACGGAGGTCATGGTGAATGCAGTGTTCGCGGAGGTCACTGAGAGTACACGTCAGTTGATCTGTGCGAATGAAGCTTCCCAATAAAGGAAGGGAAGGATTGTTTGAAACAATTACCGTAAAAGAAATTGGTTGCCAGAAACACTAGATGCATTAATCCTCCGCGATTTACACATGTAGCCTTGAAATGAAAGAGAAGAGGGAAAACTTTGTTTGCCTCGGGGGTTAAAATTTTTTGTTTGTTTATGGTGCCGTTTTTTCTTTTCAAAGGAACATATTCATTTTTTATATAAAAAATAGATATTGTTTTTTTTATTCAAGTTGATGGTCTGTAGTACTTGAGATCGGAGAGGCTTATCGACCATTTGGTGTGTCTTCTAGGATCTTGTCTGTCTGTTTGTCTGTCAAAGTCGATCTCGTATACTGGGTTCCATATAATGAACCAAGGGCAAAAACCATTCCATAATTAAGTTGAAAGTTTGGTTTGAAAAAATGTTATACATATGTATTTCTATTAAGTTGAAAAAATAAGCAGACACTGAAAACGGACTATATGATATTTCAAATACTCTCCAGAACCAACCGTACTAATGCTAAAAAACTTATCTATTAACACTGAGAGCTTGTATCACCCTTTCGATCTTTACCGTGCCAGGAAAAGTTTTCCTAAATATCAAAATCATAAAAAAAAAAAAAGCCAAGAAAACGTCAGATATTTCGGACTACCTTTCGATGGTAAAATTATATTTCAGATGAGATACTTTAACAAACCATTGAATAAAATTCCCCAAGTGTGTAACGTCTTTCCTGTTTCAGAGAGACGACCTGAACAAAAATAACTCACTTTATCTTCCACAACACTACCCCTAACGACCTTGAGATACGACCTGGACCCGCTCATCAAATTTAGAAACAGAGCATGATTTATCTGTAGTTTTTCTTATCCTTTATGTCATTATATATGTTGGCTTAATTACAGAGTATTTTGCATGTTTTATTATCGTATATATATATATATATATATATATATATATATATATATATATATACATATATATATATATATATATATAGCGGAAGGATCCCGAGGGGGAGGGGTGTCATTACCGCGTACCCTTGGCTACACAATCTACCTGTATTATACAAATTACAGACTGAAAGGTCAATGACGTTCAGTCCAGTAAAGATCTGTGAAGGAAGTCTTTTGGTGTTTAATTATTCCTTTGGTTGAAAGGGGTTGGGTGGGTTTCCAATTCAAAAAATTCGAGATTGGTACAAAAGGATTAAATTCTGGGAGTGACCTTCAGAGTCAGAAGAAATCATGATTTTGATATGAGGAACCTTGACGTGAGTTCGCCGTTTCTGCAGACGGGGGGGGGGGGGGGGGGGGGGGGTGATAAAGCAAATTGCAGTTGCCGTCAAAAGCAGATTGATATGATAGATTATTTGAGCATCAGATCTCGGCATTACCAATGTCACGAACACTGTTACCTGGCTAGGAGGTTATAACAGTTGCCTCGGGCTCCAGCTCCAACTCCTGCTCGAAAAAAAAGATTTGAAGTAAGGCTCCAAATAATTTTAGGTTATAAAAACTGGCTCAAGCTCTGGCTCCAAATCAGGCTCAAAAGTTATGGAGCGCCAAATTAACATAAACTCAAATAATTCAAGATATCTTCAATTATTTGAAGATATCATCAATTCAATTATTGCTCTCTTTAATTGAATTAATGCACGCATTAAATCAATTATTGCTCTCATCAAATGAATTAATGCGCGCTTCAATTCAATCATTGCTCTCATCAATTGATTTAATGCGCGCATTATATCAATTATTGCTCTCTTTAATTGAATCCTAGCGCGCATCAATTCAATTGTTGATATCATTAATTCATTTGAAGAGATCATTAATTCAATTAACGCGCGCATCAATTCAGCTGAAGAATTAATGCTTTCATCAATTCAATTAATGCGCGCAATTATTCAGAATTGAAGATATCATTAATTATTTGAAGAGATCTTTAATTAAATTGTTGCGCGCATCAAATGAATTTATGATATCTTCAAATAATTGAAGATATCTTCAATTATTTGAGTTTATGTTAATTTGGCGCTCTATAGAAAGTTGTCTCGAAATTTTGAGCCGGAGCACATACTCGAAATGTGGGTTATAAAACTTTTGAGCAAGGAAATGGAGTATGCCATGCTTAAGTCTCGAGTAAGCTCCAATCTGATTAAAATCAGATCCTCGATCCGCTCCTTTATTTCTTTTGATTTGTCGCTACTCGAGTAGCGACAAATCAAAAGAAATAAAGGAGCGGATCGAGGATCTGATTTTAATCAGATTGGAGTAAGCTCTATAGCTTACTTGGGTAAGCTCTATAGGTTACTTGAGATTTAAAGTATGTACTCAAAGTGTCGTCTGCTTTTATAAAAATGGCTGCATGCCGACAAATGGCATATAGGGAATGTGCTCCACGCAATATCAGAGACAGATCATGCAACCCTTTAGAAGAATTATCTGCAGATGATGTTTTTGCAGCAAGATATATATTCCACCCACAAACCATTATGGATCTCTTGCGTCAGCTGCCAGACATATCATCTTCAACTCAGCGGAACCCTCTCCTTCAATTACTAGTAACGCTGAGATTTCAGGGCTGGTTTTTACAGATTTTATAGGGCTTGAAATATGTCCTATGTAGTCATTTTTAATGTGAAAATTAATAAATAATGCAAATTTTAAGGGATTTTGGAAAAAAATGCAAGTTCTCCCATTAAAGGTAATCAAATAAATACGATAAAAATATTGTAATTAATTCTCCGACAGTAAAAGAAAGTATTGCTTTCTTTTGTCGTTTACATTTTTCTAAACAACATACCACGATTTACCTTAAATTCTATAATTTTAGGGGTGGGTGGGGGTGTTTCAGTTCCTGAAACGTTCTACTTCCCCACTTGAACGGTGTGACCGGTCGACAGGGGATGCTTACTCCTCCTAGGCACCTAATCCCACTTCTAGTGTGTCGGATTTAAGAGGGGGGGGGGGGGGGAGGGAGCAGCCGGTGTAGAGGCAAATTTTGACTCCCAGGCGCCCCCCCCCCCCCTAAAATTTTCAAAGTTAAGGTAAATCGTGGTACATATATGTATCTTGTGTAGAAAAATGTACTAAATGATAAAAGAAGCAATTATTTCTTCCACTCCCGCAGATATAAATGACAAAATCTTTTGATTTCTTCAATTACTTTATTGGGAGAATTTAATTTTTTCCAAAAACCCTTAAAATTTGCGTCATTCTACTAATTTCACCTTATCAAAAATGATAGAAAATAGTACAAATGACTTAAATAGGAGACATATTTCAGCCCCTTGGCCCCCACCAGGGCGGCCCCCAGACCCTCTGCCTCATAAAGTGGCGTCCCCCCATAACCGCTATTCCTGGATCCGCCCCTGTATCTGGTTGATGCTTCCTTTCTTGGCTGGGGTCCGAACAGTTGATACATATTCTAAGGATGGTCTCACAAGTGTGGAATAGCATTGGGCCTTAATGTTTGTTGGGCATCGGCTGATGTTTCTGCCAAGGAAGGACAAGGTGTTGTGTGCCTTTTTTTATGGATGTTTTATGGATGTTCAGTCCCAAGTACTTAGCAGAGTCAACGTTGTTCAATATACCTGTCCGTGGATGGTATACTTTGACTATGGTGGAGTTCTTCTTGTTGTGATCTGTAGGACCTCACACTTGTCAGGATCGAACTGCACTGATCTTCCCACTTCTGTAATTCGTCCAGATCTTGTTGTAGGATGCGCCGGTCCTCATCTGACTTGAACCTCCGGTATAAAAGGCATTCGTCAGCGAACAGTCTGGCGGTCGATTTCGCTGCTGCGGGTAGGTCGTTGATATAAAGTAAGAACAGCAGCGGACCAAGTACAGTGCCTTGCGGGACTCCCGACGTGACTGTGCTGGGGGCTGAGGATTGTCCATCGAGCACCACCTGTTGTGCGCGTCCAGTAAGGAAACTCGCTATCCACTGACGGAGTGCACCTCTGATGCCGTAGTGGTTGAGCTTCAGCAGAAGTCTGTTGTGTGGCATCTTATCGAACGCCTTACTGAAATCAAGAAGGATGCAGTCGACTTGTTTACTGGCGTCTACGCTCATGACAAGGTCGTCGATGGTGAGAATAAGTTGAGTTTCCGTTGATCGTCTTTTCCGGAAACCGTGCTGGTAGTCCATGAGTAGCCGGTGGTGGTGTTGGATGACATGGTGATGCACTATGTGTTCCAGCACCTTACTACACACTGAGGTCAGGGACACTGGCCTATAGTTGCTCGGTGTGCTCCTATCTCCTTTCTTGAACAGGGGGAGGGGTGATGTTGGCTGCTTTCCATTCGTCTGGTACCTTCCCCTGGTCAAGTGATGACTGGAATAGCAGTGTGATGGCTGGAGTAATATGGCTGACCTTCAATAGGTGAGACGACACCTCGTCAGGACCTGTGGCTTTGTGCGGATTGAGTGGAAAGGAAGAACAATTTTAAATGATTTAAAGGAAAAACTAACAAGTTTAATCCGGGATTATTCAAATGTCAAGAACAGAACGATCAAAGTTGAATGATATGATATTTTTTAATATAACGTTACAGTTATATTTAACCGGAATTCCAGGTATCGTGCATTTACGATTTGTTATTTAGTTTAAAGTTTTCACTTCTAGTTTGATGTTGATTTGGGTTGGTAAATTTTGAATTATCCATTTTTTCCGAACCTCGTAAAGAAACTGATATTTAACCACGCTTTAGCAATAGTTACTTTATATCTAATGTGACGACATCTCCGGCACCTGGCGTTAACACGGTAAACTTCAAATAGGGTCTACTTTCTGTATCATGTGATTGTAGTGAATAAGTTAGTCAAACTTAACTGTAAGTTTTTAAAAAAGATTTGATATGTTTTACGGCGTGACCGTGTTTGAGGGCGAAGCAAAGAAGTTTTGGAATTAGTATCTATATCCAAAGCAGGACAAAAATAATCCGAAGTTAGCACGAGGACAGAGCTGTATCCTAATTTTGGACATTTGATCCGCCTATATATTGAACGCGGGAAATATAACGCAATCGATGTAATCAGTACATTGTGACATCATATTCAGCGTCGTTATTTAGCAAATTTACAAACATACCGTTTGAACCACAACAAAAAAACATGGCGTTAATCGTGGAGTGATTATATATGATTAAGAAAATAAGATTTACATGCTTTTATGGATTTAATGTAACATCTCAGAACGACATGAACTAGGGTAGACGAGATTCAAAATGGAGGAATACATGTCCACGCGCTAATATTCGAATCGACGCCATTGGTACCAAACTTTTCAAGTTCCATAGGTATGGTTTAATTTTTCATTATTTTCCTATATTTTCCTTTTAAACATGTATACGTGTTCCCTATAGGGAGAGCTCCGCTCTCACGGCCCTTCGGGCCGTGAGAGGGCTTTGCCCTCTATTAAGTATGTCTTACGGCATGGCTGTGTTTGAGGTCGAAGCAAAACGTATTGGCATTAATATCTATATCCGTAATAGGCATACATGCCAACTTTTAAAAATCCCCATGGGGGATTTCGCGCGCGACGACCTTTTTTCAAAGCTCAAAATTCACGACATTTTACCATGAAAATAAATATTTGTCTTTTCAAGTAAAATATCAATCTAATCATTGTACATGTATCATATATTAACATAACATCAAGTGTGTTTGACCATTAACTTTAACAAACTATAAAAAAAAAAAAAAAAAAAAAAAAAACACTTTGAAAGATAAACATAAATATTTTATTAAAATCGTGTATTCAGCAAAAAATTCTCTTCAACAACAAGTCACCTTCACATTATCAAATAATACTTAAAGTTGCATCCTTTTACACCATATAAACATTGGCTGGTCTATATATCAAAATTTAAATTAAAGCACATGCATTTAGGTACGACTACAAAGGCGATCTTGCTTGTCTGTAAACATGGGCTTGCAAAATCTTGTGGAACTATCTGCATCGCAACCAGAAAAGGAGTGATCTTCCCTGCTATGAAATTTGCGAACAAAACCTTTGCACCCATGACATCTGAAATAATTACCAGGAAAAAAATCACATTAAAATATACGTTTTTACTTGTAAATTAAGGCTACTTGCTAATATAAAATTCAATACAGACTTGTGCGAATTACGCATCACAAAGTCTATTGAATACTACACTATATAGACTACATGTATATAATACATCGCTATAGATTTGGATAGCTTATATTATTATAGTTGGAAAAAAAAAATTTGACGTACCTTATTGCATATTTTGGATGCTGTCAGCGAGAGGCAAAAATCGGGAATGTCCGATTGTTTGGTAGTGACACTATCATCGTTGTCATTCACGTTTGTGTAGAGGATCTGTCAATTTGAAATCCGTCTTCCCGATTAATTGCTATCAAAACATGCTTCGCACTGTCCAATAAGCACCCCGACACAGGCAGACCAGGTAAATTAAACTATCCTCATACCATGCGACACAGGTAAACAGTAATGGCTGACTATTGTCCCGATTTCTGATTGGCCAGTTCAGAAATGATGCGGGATTTCAAATTCCAGTTGGAAATGGGGGTTTGTTGTCGTAAAATGGGAGATATTTTTAGAAAATCAGGGTTTCGGGGTATTTTTGCAATCCCGATCGGGATATCAGGATTTGCCTTTTCAGTTGCTTCAAATCGGGAGGATCCCGCACAAATCGGGAAAGTTGGCATGTATGAATAGGACATAAATATGGCACTCCAAATTCACAAAAATGAGCTAAACATAGTTTCACAGTTGATAAACTAGGTTTATCGACTGTAAACTATAGTTTACGAACTGTAAACTATAGTTAACGATTCGTTAACTATAGTTTTCATCAGTAAAACTATATTTAACGGTTGTAAACTATAGTTTACAAATGCTAATCCAAATTTATCTATCTTTAAATAAACGTTAACAATAGATTTTGCTGATAAATACAGATTCACATTTGTAAACTATAATTTACATTCGTTAACTATATTTCACAATTGTTAATTCTAGTTTCACAAATTGTGATACTATATTTATCAGATAAACTTAATAATAGTTTAGACTTGTAAACTGTAGTTGACAATCGTGAAGCCGTATTTATCAGATAAACTATGTTTTGCAATCGCTAATGATTGTTTTCATTGTTAATTATAGTTTACGCTTGTGAAACATAGATTATCTGTTAACTATGGTTTGCAGATGTGAATAATAGATTAACGTCGTTAACTATAGTTTACGGTCCGTAAACTATAGTTTACAGTCGATAAACCTAGTTTATCAACTGTGAAACTATGTTTAGCTCATTTTTGTGAATTTGGCGTGCCATACATGAAATATCCAGAAGTTAGCACCTAATGTGCGAGGACGGAACTCTGTCGAAGTAGGTAGTGTGATATGACATTCCTACTAGCTCTGCCTAGTGGGCTAACCCTTTAGCTCGATTGGTAGAGTGATGGACTTGTGTGCCAGAGACTCGGGTTCAAATCACATCAGAGGTATAAAAAATTCTCTGTTACATGTATTTATAAGCATCCTAACACCTTGTTACATAACTTCTGATATTTGATCCGCCTATTCATTGAATATGGGAAATATAACGCAATTGATGTAAACAGTGCATTGTGATGTCATATTCAGCATCGGCGTTGAGCACATTTACAAACATAGGAGACATGGTACGATTGCATTTATAGTCGAGAAGTGATTATATATGATTTAAAAGAATATAAAATTTACATGCTTTTACGGATTTTATATAATATCTCAGAATGACGGGAATTTGGATACTCGAGAAATTTATGTCCACTTGCTTGTATACAAATTGACACTATTTGGACCAAAATTTTCAAATTCCATAGGTATGGTTTAATTTTTCATTACTTTTCTATGTTTTTTCTTTTAAACATGTAGATATATGTGTTACCTAAAGGGAGAGCTCTTTGCTTGTCATAGGAGACAACCAAAACGGGGCTGTCCTTCAGATGGGACCACAAAAACCTAGACCCCATACCTGAGAGCAAGTGTGGCATGATTAAGATCCCTCCCTGTTCAAATGCCATAAGTGCTGATAATAGGCTTAAATTTTGCAGCCCTTCACTGGCAATGGTGATGTCTCCATATGATTGAAAAGGTTCTCAAGTGAAACAATATATAACCAACCAACCTTGTAGCAATGGTATATTTCTAATTCAACACAATAATCAAAGTTTCAGCATTCACATGATATATAAATTTCTTCATGTTTGGACCAACCTTTTTGTTTTGTTCTTGCAATAATTATAATACATTTAAATCCATTCCCAAGCCTAGAATTAATGAAGATGATCATGATCATTCAATGCAAATGTTTTCATAGACATATGTACAATGCCTGAATGGTACAATCTGTCGAAGTATATTAAGTGGCAATGTTGATTTTCATCATCATGTGTGTGTGTGTGTTAAACTCGCCGTTCAACTTTTGATTTAGATCTGCTACTGCTTCTGTTATATCTTATCATGACATCAAAACGGAGACCATGGCATCATACATCTCTCTCCTTGCCACAATATTTACCAAGGGTTGAAATTTTTTTTTCACATGCTCTGTTTCGTATTATCTAAGCTAGTGAAAACAAATTTTTTTCCACATGCTCAAGTCTGGGACTTGAGGGGCCAATTTTTGCTTAGTCCCACAGGGAAATATCCCTGGATTTAGTCCAGGTTGAATATAGAAATTTGTTATTGTTTTTATATTACGTCATCAAATGGCTAAATAAAAATCAATATTTAAATTTTCAATTTTTTTATTCCAAGCGATCTATATCAACGGGTCGCATGCAAGAAAACAAAAAATATAGAGTTATGAACTTTAACTTGTTAAGATATCTTATTCTGTAATGCAGTCCTTTTAATTTTCGTTTGGACTTCTGTCATTTTTATTTGCCGAGTTTGAATACGGACTTTGCTAGTCCTGGACTTCAGGCTTGAAGAATTTCTAACCCCTGATTTACATTGGGTCTAATGCAACACACTGTTTTTTTAAGGGGATCACGGAACTAAGATGAAATTAAGATACTTTGTAATCTAAGATCAAGGAGGTGTGACTTTGCAAGATCTCCAGTATTTTTTAATAAGGGACTTCTGGGATTGTGACCCAAAATTTTTTTTAATGAATGCATGTGCAGCTTCAGCTTGTACTTTTGCATGCTCTTTTGTCATTGTAACTTGTGCTCACTATTTTAAAAAAATTGGAATATCTTTGAATATATTGAATATCAGGATGGACCAAAAAAGGAAAATTACACTTAGAGTCAAACATGGATTCATCAAGAGCTTTGAATAGAAAGTCACCAGCTTGCTGTTTTCTGCAGTAAGAAATCTGTTGTATCCCACTTCAATCAATACAATTGTCTTGTCATAACCATCGGTCAGAGATGCATAATCTATCGGTTAATAACATGAATGGAGAAAATGAGCTATCTGGACATTGGTAATCTTACCTGTCTGACTGCCACATTCCTCCCTCCTTAATTGTCTTCACACTTTGAGGACATCAAATCAGGATCTTCCCCTGACAGGCATTTCACTTTCCAATTCTAAGGGCTGGTCTATGGCACCAAATGTAGTAAGACAGGAAAAAATTTATGACTGGACTGTGAATTGAACCTGGGACCCCTACATTATCAGTCAAATGCTCTAACCACTGAGCTACATAGGCCAATATCCACTGTCCATATAGCCCAAAGCACTACATTCCTCTGTCCTAAAATTGTCTTTGCCCTCGATGGCACACGACTCAAATTCTTTTGTCCTTGACAGGACCTTCACCTGCAAAACCCAGGGGTGGCCAATGGCACCAAATGTAACACAGAGGGAGACATTGAATTGAACTAGGATTCAAACTCAGGTCCCTGAATTTCTCTAATCATGTGCTCTACTAACCAAGCTTCTGGCACCAGCTATCAAACCCATCTAACCACCACATGTACATATCTGTAGTTATACAAGCTCAGTCTATTCAGAATTATGGCAATTATTTTCTCTTCGCTCATGTTACCAGTGGAGGGGCAAGGGATCTGGACCTTCCTCAATTTTTATACCCCACGCAATGAAGTTGCAAGGGTATAATGTTTTTGACCTGTCTGTCAGTCCGTCAGTCCCTTTTTTGTCAGCGCAACTCCTCTGAGACCGCTCAACAGAATTTCGTGAAACTTTATAGATAATAAGGACACATTCAATGATTGTGTAGATGTGTATATTCCCAGGAAATTCTGATTCATTAATTTTTGTTGGAGTTATGCCCCTTTTGAACTTAGAATTTTGAGCCCATCTGTCCAGTTCTTGTCAGCACAACTCCTCTGAGACCGCTCAACAGAATTTTGTGAAACTTTGTAGTTAATAAGGACACACTGTGTAGATGTGCATATTCCTAGGAAATTCTAATTCAATAATTTTTGTGGGAGTTATGCCCCTTACAATTTTGAGTCCATCTGTCCTGTTCTTGTCAGCACAACTCCTCTGAGACCGCTCAACAGAATTTTGTGAAACTTTGTAGTTAATAAGGACACACTGTGTAGATGTGCATATTCCTAGGAAATTCTAATTCAATAATTTTTGTGGGAGATATGCCCCTTTTGAACTTATAATTTCAAACCAGTAATCCTGTTCTTGTCAGCGCAACTCATCGGAGAACACTGAACAGAATTTTGTGAAACTTTGTAGTTAATAAGGACACACTGTGTAGATGTGCATATTCTCAGAAAATTCTTATTCAATCATTTTTGTGGGAGTTATGCCCCTATTGAACTTAAAATTTTGAGCCCGTCTGTCCTGTTCTTGCAGTATTGCATAGCATTATCATTCATTATACGAGGCATTGTCAAGCAATGTTGGAGCATGGGGTATGTGAGCTTGCTCACCTCTGCTTTCTTTCATTTTCAAAGATATATATTTTTGGCAATGCCCATTTATATGCAGTTTCAGATGCTAGTCAGTAGTCACCCAGTAGAGGTTGGGGCTTCAAATAACCACCCTACCACCCCCTTGAAAAAAATTTCCAGTTGGAGTCAAATTTCTGGATTTTCTGAAGAACTTAATGATAATAATAGCTGCATGACATGTTGTTACACAACATAATTGAAGAACTCTGTTTTTCTGGACTAAGTTTGTTAATTGTCATGATTTGCATGTGGTCATTATTGGTGTATCTTTTAATTCCTGTTTGTCTTTATTGTGTGTATATATATATATATATATATATATATATATATATATATATATCATTACCCTCTTGATCCATAGCTCCAAATGATGCAATAGAATAGTATTCCTTTGATAATTTCTTAGAAATTTACAGTGTAAAAGAAATCATGCAAAGTTTGAACATGTTTCATAGATGTACATCACAGTTATGGGAAGCTTTAAGTGTTTGTGAAGTATATTTTCTTCACCATTCCATTGCACACAAAACCACATTTTTGATTTTTGATCATACATGTACATGTACAGTTGAGGGATTGAGAGAAACATGATCATTTTACATGTTATCAAATGTTGCAATATATTATTACAATCACATACATATATATGTGTCCTAATCTATTTGGTAATTTATTTGCAAATTGACCATGTGTGGACTATTCTGGCAGGTGGTGTATCTGAGACTGTTGAATAGTTGGAATTGAACTTGCTATTAGCCTAAATGTTTTAACAAAGACCTTATGCTCAACTGGATTAGTGAAGGATTTACATTTTGGTAACATAATGTGTTTGCTGTTGATGAGAGTTATGCCTCTTGGATTTCTCACAATGGGATTCTGATACAAAAACATGTTTATATATAGTGTTTCTGTGGCAGTTAAGACAAACTGTGAATGATGAATTTATTTACAATAAACAGAGTGAAGGGGTGGATTTTGTGTGTGTGTGTGGGGGGGGGATGTGTGTGTGTTATGCCCCCCCCCCCTTTGGTTGAACATTTTCAATAACAAAAGGTAATTTTTCACCATTTTGGGGTCTTTAACCAACACCCCAACCCCTTTTTAAGCAATAAAAAGTACACACTTGGGGTTGCACACACACACACACACACACACACACACACACACACCCCTCCAAAAAATTTCTGGATCCACCCCTGGTGTATCAAGAATGCTGCATGTATTGTTTAATACCTTAAATATGACAATTCTGTTGAATTTCTTTTGAAACAAAAGATGCTGATAAATAAAATCATATGTTATCAGTACTTATTATCCTGTTCTTATGCCCCTGAGATTGAAGATTGGGGGGCATATTGTTTTTGTCCTGTCTGTCATTCTGTAATTCTGTCATTCTGTCTGAAACTTTAACCTTGCTACAGTAAACGCTAGAGCTTTGATATTTCACATGAGTATTCCTTGTGACAAGACCTTTTCGTGGGTACCAAAATGTTTGACCCTGTGACCTTGGAGTTTGACCTACTTTTTGAAAACTTTAACCTTGCTAGTAACTTTTGAACAGTACGTGCTAGAGCTTTGATATTTCACATGAGTATTCCTTGTGACAAGACCTTAATTTTTGTGGGTACCAAAATGTTTGACCCTGTGATCTTGACCTTGGAGTTTGACATTTGTCCTTGTGACATTGGCCATCTTTGGAATTGGCCATTATCAGGGGCATTTGTGTTTCACAAATACATCTTGTTTGAAACTGTATTTAAAGCATAATGCTGATACATATTGTACTTATGCTATGTAAACTAGAAAATATATAGATATCGAAAGCACAATGCTGCATGGTTTTATGTGTTGTGTTTTGTAAAGTGAGAATAGTAAAGAAAGCATAATACTGCTCTAAATGTTGTGTAAAGGAAGCATGATACTGTTGTATAAAGCAAGAATTCTATTGGGAGCATAATGTTGTTTAATATGCAAAGCAAGAATTATGTCTTAGTAGTTCCACCCTCCTGTGACATCATAAGATTTTGTCAAATGACAGGAACATAAATTTTGTGGGAGTCCTTTCCAATAGCTGTTGTAAAAAATCTCGTTCAACATAAAACATTTCAAAAGTCTGAGTTATGTATATATATGAATAATCAATATATTTCAAAATATTGAATCCAAGGGCAATAACTCTGTTTTCATCGACTTCTCTATCAAGTTCATTATGCGATTTTACATACATTTTGTATACTTTTTTTAAAGAAACAGTTTCATGAAATTTTTATGAATACTATTATATCATCATAATTGATAGTTTTTGTGAAATTTTGATAAGTGTTGTTAAGGAAAATTGCATTTTTCTGACTTTGATATATGATTCTGTTTATGTATGTCTTGCATCTTAAAAAGTGCGAGGACCTATATATCTAATTTTATTATTTATGATTCACTTTTTATACTTTTATCAGATAATAATACATGTATTACATCGTTTGAATTATTTGGGTACCTGTATATAATCAATGGAAGCACAGGGTACATTGTATAATTGGCAAACCAAATTATGCAGAAGTTACTTCCCTTTGCTTCCAATGTTTATACGAAACAACTCATAATGTAAGCAATTTTGTGATACACAGGCTTTTACATATGCTTATCTTTTGGTTAACCGTATTATGGTTTGCAGTTGTCTGTCTGTCTGTTAGGTTTTTCTTTTGGGGTTTTTATCTTTCATGCTGTGAGACCTAGGAACTATCAACCATGATCAGGTGATTCATCTTTTGGGAAAAGGTGTATCGTAACCCAAAAATAGGTCACAGTGGCTTCCTTCCGGAATTTTATGGCGATACGTACTCAAATCCTATCCACATGATCTCTTGCACACTGAGACTCAGCACCATCAAACTTGGTCAGATGATGCATCTTCAAGGGAAGATGTATCACAACCCAAAAGTAGGTCAATGTGGCCTCATTTTGGAATTTTATGTCATATGTAGTCAAATCACATTTTGATAATATCTTGCACAATGTAAGGCCAACCTTCATCAAACTTAGTCTTCTTTGGGATCTTGCAATATACAAACATGGATAGGCATCATATAGCTCCAGACATACCATGTAAACATTAGCCACTTTGTGATGCACTTTATCAAATCAAGTTAAAAGTTGGTGCTTTCTGTTTGAATAACAAAATGAAATACATTAAACTAATCTAGGAATATTAATGACAAATCCTTGGTAATTGTAAATATCATATCTTAATTTAGTTCAACTACTTTTTTTCATGTTTGCTAGATTTCAATGTACATGTATAAACAATTTGCTGGTGTGATGACTTCAAAGTATGCACTGGTTGATTGGCAGATACTTGTCCTGTTTCTAGTACCTGCATTTCATGTACGTGTATTGTTTGTTGACATTGTGTGACTATATTCAACATATTTTTACTTACAGGAAATATACCCCCCTAAGATAGCTAAGAATCATTGATTATCACAAGAATTTGTGCATATGTTGTTAAGGAAATGAATGTCCCTGGATACCAGACACATAATGCGTCCAAACTCATTTTTAGTTATTTTTTGGGTTTTTAATCAAATATATATCAGCAGCATTTGAAAAACAAAATTTTATACTTTCCATGAAATGCTTGATATCAAGCTTTCTGATTTTGACTCTTAACAACACTTGTTACAAATTTTTTTCTTTCCAAAAATGATGAAAATGAAAACTAAATTCTATGTTTTTATAAGTAAAATAAATACAATTTACGATATGGAATGTAATTTATTCCTTTGATTTAAAAACAGCGTGCAAAACTTACGGAGGAGTAATGTATTTCAACTTTTGAACATCATAGAAAATTTACAAGTATCTTAAGTTTTAGGAATTTTTACAACCAAACTAAGCCACAAAATATATCAACCCATCAACTGATCCCACCTCTGGTATATCCAGGTGTCCGTGTTTGCCCAACTCTATTTTGTATTGCTTATAGGAGTTATGAGATTGATCACTGTTCGTTATCTACACCTTTATAGGAGTTATGAGATTGATCACTGTTCGTTATCTTCAACTTTCATGTATCTTTTTTTTTTTTGTATCAAGTGTCCTTATATTAGATCTGTAGGAGTTTTGATACAGTGAAGTTTTTCTTCATTTGAATCTGTCACTAATTTTCTGCTTTGCTTCATATAAAGGTTTCCCTAGTTACCTCCATAAAAAGGGTCAGAATTGAATTTTATGTTGTCATTTTTACTCATCAAAATCACGGGATTAGTTGACAAATTGTTAAAAGGCCAGGGATCGTATTGCCATCACATAGAAACCCCTCATTGACATAATTAACCAAGATACTTTGGTTTTCAGCAGAGTGACAATTATGGTTTGCACTTCATGACATGAGTTTGTGTGGCTTACATCAGATTATATTGTCAGTCATTCCAGTGGAAAACCGCCACAGATCAAACGAAAACGGATCACTGCGTGGCAGACTTTGTGCACATTGTCTTTTGTTCGGAGAGAGTTTCTGTTTACATCTTTTGTTATTTTACAGGACGGAAATATTTTAGTGGAAGAAAAAAGATTAAGACCACTCAAAAGTGCATGGTGACTTAGAATACTTCCAATCCATTCCTGGTAATTGTGTTTTGTTTGATTTTGCTTGTTTGTTTATTTATTTATTTTTTGTTGTTGTCTCAAATGGAAAAATATTTGTTTCACAATCACAGAAGTTTGCATGCATCTTAACATTTTGACAGATGGCATATGGAGGTTTTTTAAAATTGACTGAATTTATTGTTTGTCAAGATGAATTCATCTAGAAAATGCACTGATTTGGTAAGTGTCGTTTTAAAGGCTACTTTTAATCAATCTCTGGTCTTCATGCCTGTCAAATTTAGTTACATTGTTTGTAAAGTGCCAGCACCTGGTTTAATAAGGGTTTGTATCTGAGCTGAAAAGCTTAACAAAAACCATAAACTTTTAGAAAATCAGTCAATTTATAATTTATTAATATCAAGAAATAAGAATTTCTTATTCAATAATTGAAACACAGAATGTAGCATAGGAAAAATCACAAAACATTTATCAATGCCAATAATATGTAAATGATTACGTAAATAATATACATGTAAAATACCTATCCTGTCTTTGGAATTAATTACTTATACATAAATTTACTTTTTTTCTGAGAAAATTGTGGCTTTGATCTTCAATATCCTGTTTACTGTGACAACTTTGTGCAAACCACGACTTTGAATGTCAAAAAAACTGATCAGTCATTTTGAGTTTGTTAATGTAAGCAATTGATCAAAACAGATTTTTGTAGCAGTAAATCTTTTCAAAGAAAATCTAACAATTCAAATAAAAATTTTAAAACACTAGCTGTCATTCATTTATAATTCTTCATTCATATATTTCTGAATGATAAAAACAAGAATATACATAGGTAATAAAACTTGCATTCTTACTCAGGGCATAGTTGCACTCAGTTGAGTATAAAGTAGAAAGAAAAATATTGTATTGTTGGAAAATATTTTGAGAAAATTGGCTGTATAGTTTAACAGTTTGTATCTGTGATGGTGTGTTAAACAAGGAATATATTTCACAGTTTGTAATAGTTCCACAGTTCTTCCTCGCCAGGTAAGCAATTACAAGGGGTGTTACGAAAATAAACGCACACCGTTTATTTCATTTTATATTCAGCTACAGGATGAATGACATGTATTTCATGGTGGTTTGTGAAGAAATTGGACGCAATGTATAAATAGAACATTTCCTAAGGTACTCTGGAATCATTAAATTTCATTGGGGCTCAAATTTCATGGATTTTTTAGGGTACCTCTATCCCACGAATTTCAAACCACCACGAAATACAAAATTTGTACGATGTTTCAATGTATGGAAATCATATGGACAAAATTACATCCCAACTAAAACGTAAAATCTTGGTAAAACACGATTCGAAATTTGGCCCCCATAAATTCAAATGATTCCACAGTGCAGCCGTACAGTACAGGTATCGGTGGATCTCTAAAAGAAATGTTATTACATGTTAAGGAGGAATGCCACACCAGAGGAATTTGGTATGGATGAAAAGTGGAGGATATGTACAACAATATTTTCAAATTATAAATGTTCAAATTCACTTTATTTAGTCAAAAAATGCAATTTTAGTAGAAAGTAATTTGATAAAAAATCTAAATCCCTGCTGGACTCGAACCTGCAATCTACAGTTCAGCAGTCAACACACTAACATACTGGGGTACTATTAAATGTTGCTGATACGTTGTATTTACATTTATATTCATCCATACAGGAAGTCAGCCAGTATGACAATGTGGTACACCTCCTTAAAGTTGAGTCAAGCTGATGAATGTATATATTTCTTTTCTGATAATCTTACACTAATTATGAATAATTAGTGCTTTATCAGTTCATGTAATAGGAAAAATTAGGTATTTCCAGCACATTCATAATTGTTTTGTAAATTTCATGGTCATGTGATTGCACTACATGAAGATTGATAACTGTTTTAGGGTGACAGAAATAAACTTTAATATCAATTGCTATTGCTTCATTACATTTTAATGTAATTTTTGATGGGAGAAATATTAGAATAGTGTGTTTTTTAGTGTTAAACTTAATATCATTTTAATATCGTAAAATTTGTGTACTTCAAATTCAACAAGGCACCATTGTTAAATGGAGCCATGGTGGTTACAGAGGAAAAAGAGCCGTGAAATAAAAAATTTAAATTTGAATGTCTGGGAGTCCCTCATTTAAATATTAAATAGCAGTTTGGAAGATGGATTGCGTGTACTTTTGAGTTTAAAACGCAGGTTTCTCCCTTTGATATCGGTTTTATCTGGTTTTCTCATGTGTGAAAGCCAGTCCTCGCTTGTTCCGAGCTATCAGAGATCATTTCTGTAATTTTTTGCTCACTTAGTCTCTGAAATCGGACCGACTGGCAAGATCAGATCATTTCTAGTGTCCCCATAGGTGAGGGTTAGGACAGAGTTTTTTAAGATATTGACAATTTTCATTGACAGATTGTCTTGTGTATTGATAGGTGACAATTTCCCCATAAGGCTAGTGTACCCAACACTGATAAAGGCCCTTTACTGTGACCAGGTATGTGTGCGGTCAACCGCGCAACAGGCCTCTGGGGAATAACATGATGGACACTTATCTTGTAAGTTTTTGAGGGTAGAGATTGAAAATAACTGACACTTGAATTAGAAAAAGGATGAATATTTGCAAATAGAATTGTGAGTATTATTATATTTAAGAAAAAGAGAGAGAGAGAGAGAGATTTAAAAGGCATGTCAATTATTATTCTCTTATGACTGAATTTTTGTAATAGCTCACTTAGTTGTACGATTATTGATACATGTCTCGTAAGATTACACCAGAACTTAGGCTCCTCCGAGACACCTGTAATTTAAAAATTACAGGTAAATATGAATCCTGATGTTTATAGTTGCTAATGATAAAGAAGTGTGATGATTTTATAATTGGAATATGACATGTCTTCTCAACATGAAAAATTTTCTGAACACCAGTTCGAAGGCCTTATTTTTCTCAAAATAAAATATATACCAGTACAATATGAAGGTTATCATGGGATCTGTAGACCCTATAAATGAATGCATTCTTGGCAGGTTGATAGTTACAGGATATTTACATACACATTTCACAGTCTAAATGTATATTTCAATCCTTGCTATATATTGCCTTCATTTATTATGTAGGTGTCAGATTAGAGTTTTTCAAAGGATTCTATTATGGGCGATATTATGTTTCTCTTTTCTAGACTTCTCTTATGTAAACCATTTCTTTTAGGAGTCTTAACTTGAGAATGGTGGACCTGAATTTGATATGAAGGGGAATATTTTTTGTGAGAAATTGCAATTCGTACATTAAGGTAGGTTTGTTTTATTTCTCTATCTCATTTTGTGCTACAATACAAATTTAAATTCCTACGGCAAAGTAGGCTTGTTATTTTTTTTTTTCATTTTTATTTCCTAAAATTTTGTTGCTAAGAAATGGTAACTGTTGATTTTGATTTGAACTCGTGTTATAGCAATGTATGTATAGACAGTGTCTTTTCTATTATAACAGCTACTGAATGTCATGTTGACAAAGTATTACCAAAATATTATTCTTTATTCTTGGAACTAAATAAATTTTACAAGAAAAAATTAAAAAATTTAAAGAAAAAATGAGACTCGATCATCCACATGATCCTTTAGTACTATATAGTAACATAGCTGTGTAAATCATTTAAATATGAAGTATTAATGTACAATGAATTGTTTACTTTGATTGTACACCATTTCTTGACCAAACCAAAAATAGAATACATACGAAAGCAATTACACTAATGTGGTTTATGTTTAGTATCTGAACTTTGACCCTCCCCAATAGACTAAACTTTGACTCCTGCCCCATTTGAACTTTAACCTCTCATGGACTGAACTTTGATCCCCCCACTGGAGTGAACTTTGACCCTCCCCATCCAATGGACTAATCTATGACCCCTCTTCAATGAACTGAATTTTGATCCTCTCCAATGGACTGAACTTTGACTTTTCCCAATGGACTGAACTTTGACCCTTCCCAATGAACTGAACTTTGACCCTTCCCAATGAACTGAACTTTGACCCCTCTCAATAAATGTATTTCCTGTAGCCTCCAATGGAGAGTTCTTGTATCCCCCTCCATACACTTCGTGGGCAGCTGAGTAATAGTGCAATGCAGTAGTATTATGAAGTAATCTGGATTGAGAGATAGAACTCCTTGAATATGAAGCAAGCATCAGGCTTTATGTAGCTGATCGCACATTGAATGATGGTTTGTGTACATCATCTACCGTCTGCTCTCAAGTGCTGACAGGGTTAGTTATGCAGGTCAGAGAATGTCTGTATGTTTGTTTGTAGATGTAAACCCAGTGCTAGCAATCTATCATCTGTTTTTTGATACAGATCTGTGATTCACATCATAATCTCAGCCTTTTCGCTCCTGCACCGACTGCAGCTTTGTCATGGAAACAAATTATGGCTATAATTACTAATGCAGGCTGGGTAAAATTCAGTAATAACTTTCGAAGGTTGCTGAGATGGATGGTGATTCTTGTGGGATTTTATGTAAAATGTTTTCGATTTCGAAGGTGAGCCAACATTTTTCTCTGTTTTGTGCAACTTTATTTTTTTTTTTACCCCAAAACAAAATACAGGAGTAATGCAAAAAAAGGCAAAGATATTTTGCATTGGGGAGAATGCCTAAATTTATTATCCGGCACATCTGACATTTTCTTGGCAAAATAGCTTTTCTTTCAAACCTAATCGATTTTCTTTATTCTATTAATAAAAAGTCCAATTTGTAATAGAAGATGAAATGCTTCAAAGAGTCAATATCTGTAAAAAGCTTCATTTTGGCCCACAGCAGGGAAGCCAGGGGCAGTGACCAAAGCTAGTTAACTTCATAAAAATGTAAATTTATGTCGAAAACAACGAGAATGTGATATTTACCTCTAAAGGAGAAAAGGTAAATGAAAAAGACATTTACATTAATAATCAGAGGTTTGACAAAAATAATAAAGGGGGGGAATGACCCGATGTGGCTGAACAAAAGGAGCCACCACAATAAGACATCAGAGGTACCTTGGGTCGTTATTATGCAGTGTTAACCTACGAAGGTCTCCGAGTCTCACTAACCCAGTGGATGTCCGAGTCAATAACCGTTTAACTTCAGTATCAAGTGCTTGTATAATTTAATGGTTATTAGAAAGAGATTAGTGGGTCTGGGGTGCAGACTTTTCCAGGTACAGGAATTTTGTGATTGTTCATAGGTGGTCTTAGTTTCTTTGCTTCCAAGTTATGTCCCTTGAATGATAGACATCAAAGAGTTGTTAAATGTGACAATCGTATCTAATTTTCGGGAATTGTCACATCTATTCAGAAGCAATTTCTTGAACTTGAAAAGGCTGCCTTGTAAATGCTGCAGAATGCTGTAGAACATATGATACAATGTTTATTTATTTAATCAGCCTCAGCACTTGTAGAAGAAACTCATGTTTTAGCTGTGAAACCTTATCAAACATTCACCCAGAAGTAAATGGGTGTTAGGTAGAGTCTGCAATAAATCATATAGTGCCCCTCTCTCTCTCTCTTTATCTCTCTCTCTTCATCTCTCTCTCAGAAGTGAATATCTTAATCAGTCCGTGAATCCATGGGAACCTTGATTAGAGATTAATTTAATACTGTAATATAGGAAAAGAGAAAATGTATGGCTGGACCGGGCATCGAACCTGGGACCCCTACCTTACTAATCAAGTGCTTCAATTACTGAGCTACCCAAGCTGTCCATATACCCCTAACTACTGCAAGACAATGAGTGGGTAAATCTAAATCTGTCACATTTCTACTTTCACTCTAAAGGTAAATAATTCAATGAAAGAGGATATCTCCTTTGAATGATTAGCCTTATTTGGTAAAATGTTTGTAATTAATTTGCAGTGTTATAAACCTTTTACTGGTAAGCTTAATATGTGAATCAAATAGAAAATTTCTCTAGGGCTGTATTTAAATTGAGAATGAAAGTCAACAGAATTCAATTAAATCTTTAAACCAAATTGACATGTGGTGTACACAGAACAATACTGTCTGCTTCTTGGTACTATAAGATGACTTGCACCACATTTGTGTATTTTAAATTTTAATTACTGATTAAAATGTCACCTGATTTTTTTATATGGAAGTTTGGCTATAAAATCTGCAGAACAAACACTACTGTATTGCCTGTGTCCACAGTTGTTGAATAGGCTGATTAAGGAAGAACTTTTACCCATTCATTCTTTGTACAACTCTTTGATCTTTCTACATAGGATCAAGACTTGGGCCCCGTTCTTTGATTATACTTTTTTTTCTGTTAGAATTGAAAGGGAAATCTATTACGATAATATCTGAGAATTATATTGTAAAATGATGATTTGTATTTTCTTCTATTTAAATATTGATATCATGATTTTCAGATTTACTAGTACACAGGCACTTCTAATGTGCGTAGAATATGTATAGAATATGGTGCTGCAGATATCTACACTTGCTATGTTGGGGTGGGGGTGGGGGGTTAGTGCACCCAGAGGTTTAGACTCCACTTTTAGTTTGAATATATGGGTACTCACATTTCCTCTTGCATTTTTACAATCTTTGGACAGGAACACCTATTTATTCCAGAACATGGAGTTTTAAAAAAAAAATGTTGTTGGTACATGTACATGTCAAAATTAGGATGCTATTGTAATGACAAACAAGATTTTTGTTAATTTTTATATCTGGAAAGTCATGTAGCTTTACACCAATGATTTTAATCTTTTTGACATCATGATATTGAGAACAGAAATCACAATTCTGTTCGTAAAACCGTATGAAAATCTTGTAAAGGTGCCTTACACAGCTTTTGTCGGGAGTGTTTGATTTGGCAATTTATTGCCTTGTGTTTGACCAGCTAACATTTATTTATTACTTGTGTAAAGAATTAGTTTATTAAACTTCAAAAAAGGATTCAGGTGCTTTGAGGAGCTACATAACATGGGAGGAAATGTACTGGACGAGAGATTATAGTTGCCACAGATTTCAATATCAAAGTGGACAAAAGGGACTGTTTGCTAGTAATTGTTTGAATTAAATATTTATCATCTAGGTCTGGAGTATAGTGTCAGCTTTACTTGTTTTCTTTAGCATTATTTGGCTATCTATCACCTATTCATACAGTTGGGGGATTTCCTGTCTTTGTTATCAGATGGCTTTTTATCGTTACACCTTTCTATAAAAACCCATCTCTTGTCTCTTTCACCTGCGTTTCCGGAGAAGCACAGAAACATTTTTTCCCACTTTACAGGGAACGTGAATGCAGGGACCGATAAGAGAAGCAGATTAGTTTTATGGGTTTTTTTTCAGTAAGTGTCATTTAATCATCTGCTGGCCAGACTGGACAGTTGATGGACAAGAATCTTTTTGATCATAGTGCATTGTCATGGGTCATGTATTTGCCATTGTCCTAATCAGATATGTCCAGACTTCTATTGGAGGAAGCCTTGCAAAGAATTACCAAGGATTATATCCAGAGGATTAGGCTCAGCAGGGTCATTAACTCTTGTTGATTTATACACCCTTCCATGTCCCTTTTTAAAAACATTTTAGATTGATATGGACAAAGTGTAATTAACTCTGTCTGCAGTCACAATGGAGAGTTTGAAGCACTTTAGGAAAATTGAGTAATCTGTGCTGTGGAAATACAGTGCTTTTTAACATGGATTTACTTTTTGATGAAAATATTTTAAATTTCATTGCAGTCAACAAAATGTTCCACTTCAAGAGTGCTTGAATTTTAACTGTCTATAATCTTCTCAGAAGCGCTTGGGAGTTTCTGCTTTTAATTCCAGGTTTCATGTGTGTTTTTGTCATTTCTGCTGGGGACGTCATTCTGCAGTACTACTGTAAATACTTACAGAAATTTGAATATAAATTGTGTGTCTGTTATTTCATTTCTGGAGGAAGGCATTTTGTATTTTTTGATACCTCCAACACCCCTGAAACCTGAGAAGATTGAAGATCCACCTGGAGGATTAGATGTACACCTGGGAATCACACCTGAGCTGTTGTCCTAGAAACCATATACTTTTTTTGTGTGTTATCCCAGATTGCTTTTTTTACCATTGTAATGCTGTCTCATCGAAAAGACACTTAAGTGTTACGTTAAAAAGTCTGTGTGAGAACATTTTAACAATTTCCATGTACATGTATGGATTTTAGATAGAGGTAAGGTATTGCCTTTTTAAAATGATTTTCTTTTTATTTCAGTATGTTTGGGGCACATCAGTTTCTTATGTTTAAATCACAAGAATTTTCTAATCATTTCATGATCATGTGATGTTAAATTTAGCATGACATCATTAAATCTGATCTAATTAATCAAACTCTTCCCTTTTACTGGAATGACAGGTTAAAAAGGAGAAATGGATACCATTAAGATCCCCCCCATCTCTTGAATACCGAGTAAGTTGTAATGTATGTTAAAGATGTCAAATGTATTTGTTGTTGTGCAGGTATTCTTTTTTTTTTTTTATTACCTGTCGTATCTGCATTTTAATTTACCTCTGATAAGACTCTCAGACTGGATCACAGTGCAGGCGAGAGGTATGAAAGTTTTTTCGTGTTTTATGTTGTTAGCTGTTCCCGAATTTCTTGATTATGTCCTTCCACTGCTGTTGTTCAGAACGCAATATTTTTTTTTTATCACCCATCGGGTGGCCATTAAATGACAATATTGTCATCATGCGCCCAGACTACATTTTGTCATCTTATAATTTAATGGCTACACATTGATAGGAAAATTAAAGGCACCCAGGTAGCAGTGCTGTCAATGCTTCAAAAGCTAGGGAGCTCTCCACTCTTGATTCTTGGCATTATGGGAGGAAAAATACAATCATAGCAAAGCATTGTTCACAGTCTCTCTTGAAAAAGAAGCTTGTGAAGAGAAAGGAAAGTGTTTTTATTTTTTTGGATGTCTGCAGGGAGGATTTGACAACCTCCTGCTCAAAGTGAACTGTTCCAGCTTGCTGACACTATGGGTTAATCTCTGGAATATTCCAATTTGTGGGAGGTGCATGTCAATCTGTATTCATGGAAAACTCTTGATATGCAGGGAGATTTTTATCAGAAAATTTAGTTCCTATGTTTCTGTATGAGAACTTGGAAAACAGAGTCTGAAGGCAGTGGCTTCTGGTAGTCAGTTTAGTGGCTGGAGGAGGAGCACGTGTGCACTGAGGTGTTTTCATGAATGGATTGTAAAGGAAAACTGTATACAATGTATCAGATGTGCACATTTTGATTTCTTGCAATGGTATGTTTCAAATTTTCTATTTTGATTGGCTGTGTTTTAACTTACAAAACAATGAACATGGTCAGTATCGCAGGGTTGAAATATACTAGTATTTTATGTAAAAATTTCAATACATAAAGTTTATTCACCATATCCAGGGCCCTTCGAGAACATGTACAATTTTAACAATAAAGATTATTATGATCTGTTTTGAATACAAATCTTTTTAGCTATATCTTTTCTTTGCGAAAGAATAATTTGATGACACATTCTTCATTCGTCGTACTTAGATTCATTGGCTTTCATTAGGATCACTTTTACCTGTCTATTTTGATTGCCTGTTTTGGTGTGATAGGTAGGTATTGTTTTTTTTTTATCTGTCAGCATGTTTAAACCTTTAATTTTTCCAGTCAATCCTGTGATTGTTTTAATCAATAATGTCAAGTTACCTTGTTACGTCTCGTCAAGTTTATCAATAGGCAGGTGAAGTCTTCTTTGAATGCGTTGTTTCAATGGTATTCAGAAGAGGTATTGAAGTGTATTTATCTTGAGACTCGAAATTCAAGCAGTTTGTTATTTCAAAAGGGGGGAGAAAGCTTTAAAGATTATTACTCATTTCAGACAAAAATGAGTGAATACTGTATGTTTTTGCTCATAGTTGTCCATTATTATACATAGAAGAAGCACGAAACTGTGACTACACCATAATGTGCATCAGTTTCGACTACGGTACTCCTACAAGTAAGAGCCTTGGTGAAAGTCCCTATGATCTTTATATACCTCGTTATGTGATAATAGAAATGAATAATTGAAGTACGTGTAATATGAAAATAAAATGTAATGAACAAAAAAACCCCCAAAAATACATACACGATAACTGTGATACATCACAGAATAAGGGTGTCACTGCTGAACCTCGAGTTGGCTGGACTGTGTGCCGTATTCTAGATACGTTAAGATAAGTAGACATACAGTATTTTTACTTATATCCGATACTCCACAAATATTGTATACCTTCAGAATCATCTTAATTTTGATAATATTGAGATCTTTTTCCCAGAGTTGTGTAATGGAATACCTTATTGCTGATAGTGTTATGCACTGCACTTTTAAATAGACCAGTAGCATGATAAGATAAAAAACAACATATGATGATGGAGTTTTTTCCCTTTGGAAGGCAACAGACCAGCCAGAGGATGAATATCTGAATTTTGTGAGAAGTTTTTCTGAAATATTTCACAAATTTTTATGGTGACTGGAAGTATCTGTAAAATTTATATCAGATTATTTTACATGCGGGCTGCATGTCATGTTGTTGAAATGGCCGAGTCTTTTCTCTTTCATTTTGTGTAATTTTTCTATCCCTGGGACCTTGAAGGCATTGGGCTAATGAGCTGCCTTCACACCGGAATGACAGCGATCTGTGTGATTAACGTTGTACTTATGCTATAATAACAGACTAAACCTTCACTTCTCGTCATGGTTTCTTGATTTTGAATGTTGAATACAGAATCAGCAGAAAAGTCCTACAAACATTGGAAAAAAATCTATACATCATTTTCAGACTTCTGAAAGCATTTGCATTTGTTTCACTCGTAAAGGTAGAGTTTCATCTGCTCAATTTATTACACTGAAAGTAAATCTGCTGGTGTTAGCCATATTAATCCCTTGGAATGTCAGTCGGATGTGGCTGTAGACTGGTACTGCGGATCACATGAAGATCGGGTACCAGTTTGAGTCTTCCGTATATTCAGTCCCGGTAATGAGATCACTGTAAATGATGGTTGCAACTTCCGACACACATAGTTCTTTGTTCTCTATTGACTTCCTATTGTATTTTTATTGTGGTTTAATCATTTATTGTCAATAATTCAAGCAAAATGATATTGAATGCTTTTACGTGCAAGGGGACATATCTGAGGGGGTATTTAATATCATTATGAATTTTACACCGCAGTGTCACTGCTACACAACTTCCCAGGTCTTGTTTTTTTTTTCAGAATCTGAAACCAATATTAACAAGCTCAATCTATGTCCTTTATACCATAATCCCCAAATAGATACTTTATCATTCTCAACTTTGATCGCACGCCAAACAAATAAAATGGGAAAAAACTTGGCTCCTGGTATGCAGCCTATTCTTAGCTTCATAATTGGTGAGTCTATGCTTTGAGTTTGTGTAAGTCTGTGGTAATATTCTGCTTTATAACTACCTAAATTTGATTATAGTGTCAGTTCTCCACATTCCTTCAGTCTGGGGGTTTTCATATCCTGAGGTTAAAAAAAAGGGGGGGGGGCATTGTTTTTGGGTCTGTCCATTTCTTTATCTGCAACTTATTGAGACTTCATTTTTGGTAAATATTGAAAGTTCAAAGTCAAAGTTAGGTGACTAATCACAGATGAAGGTAATTTATTAAGATCAATGTAACTGCATGAGAGTATAATGTCTATGTTTATGCATGTTTATAGGAGAAACATGTTTATAGGAGATATTATGAACTCTCTCTTTCTTTCTCTCTCTCTGCAAGAATAGGAAACAAACTTCTATAAAAAATGATGAAAATGAAAACTAAATTTGTGTTTTTATAAGTAAACTGAATATGATTTACCATATGAAATGTAATGTATTCCTATGATTTCTCGATTAAGCCCTAAACATGCAGTGTGAATTTTTTTTATAGTGTTACAATATATTTCAACTATTGAACATCAGAAAATTTACAAGTACCCTTTTTAAAGGAAATTATATATTTGTACTTGTTACAATCAAACTAAGCCATAAAAATATAAAACATGTATCAACCCATTCATCTATCTTTTTGTTTGCATCAAGTGTCCTTAATTAAAGGTTACAAACTTGTTCTTATTTATATAAAGTTAGGGTGTCGAAATCCCATTCCCCTCCATAACAAAAAACAGATGCCCCTTGCAGGGATTCAGGTCATGTGACCTGAGATATCAGCCAAACATCTATTACTAACATGCTGGGTTCGTTTTCCTTTCATTATACATTATCATTATTTCATTATAGCAACTTAGCTGCATGTTTTTCCACTTGGATGAAAGCAGGAAATACAAAAAAAATTGAAAATTCTAGATTTTCATCATGTTTGTTGTTAACCCCAGGGGGGGGTGTTATGATAAGTAGGTTAATTTAGTGAAGGGCTATTTTGTAGAGGGATATAAAAATCATGTACAGCCTATAAGCAGAACAGGAAATGGGTATTAGAAAAAAATAAGCAAAATTTCTTTTTTTAACAATTTTTTCAAGTGTTTTACTTAAGTTTTGACCTCCGTGAGAAATATTTTTCCCACAAGATGGCAACACAGGTGCAGAGAGACGTTGGTCATTCAGAATTTCAGATCCCATACGTAGCAGCAAATTTTGAAAATGATAGCTTAAATTGTGTCAGATTGATAGGAGATCATAGTACGCTCTACATGTGTATAGTGTTGTAGAAGAGAACTTGATCAAATGAAAAATGTGTCAAAGGTTCAAAGTCAAGGAATAAATTTTTAATTTGAGACGAGCAGTTTTATTGGCTGGTATATTATTTACATGTATCATCTGACTTCAACAAGAATGCTTGAAGTATTGACTTTCGTAGTTCACATGCCTTTGAAGCTACATTTGGGACAGGAGAAGGTTTATATGTATCAACGACACTTGATACCAAAAAAAAATAATTAAATGATGAATGGGTTGATACAATTTTTTGGCTTAATTTCATTGAAATAAATATGAATATAAAATTCCAAAAAATAAATAAATATGGGACTTGGAAATTTTCTATGATGTTCAAAAGTTGAAATATTTTACCCCTCCCCATACAGCTCGACAAATTTTTCCCACTGTTTTGGACTTCATTAAGAAATCATGGGAATGAATTACATTTCATCAGGTAAATTGAATTCATTTTACTTGTAGAAATATACATGTAGAATTAGTTTTGATGTTCATCATTTTAAAAAAAAATTGATTGTAAAAATTAGTGTCATTAAGTGAAGGGGAATATTTTTAGTTGCATCTTGCGGATGAGGAATGTCTGGTTGCATACAATGTGCTGTAAAAACACACAATTCTTTGTAAAAACCATGACACCCCGAATTATCACATTGCTGGAAGCATTTTATGTGCAGGCTTGCCAATTAACATCATTAATTATTTCCCTCTGGAGACCAGTAATCTCCCTTTTCATTGCTGTTTGCATTACCTCCCTCTACTGACTGAATGCTAATGTACATTGCCACGCTCCAGTGTGATGCTGTTGGACGCCTAATGTATGGCCATCATTTCTATAATGGTCTCTCCCTCCCCTGTGTCCACTTCTGAAGGTTGCAGATCCTGGTGATTATTTTTATAGTTACTTGATACTATTGATACAGGTCCCTGTAGTGCAGCCAGACTGAGAGACATTTATATAGGGCTCTCCCCACTAAAGCAATATCTCACACACTCTTGTGGCAGTGGAACATTGCTCTGTTAGATTTATGTGTGGTGGTGTATGTATGTGTGGCTTTTTTTTCTTCAGAATGAGGTAACAAAATTATCTATTCTAACACGTCATGTAAACATTTTATAAACAAAATTAATATTTTTTTTTAATTAAGCTGAGTAAGTCATCCATTTTTCATGACTATTTTATGGCAGTTTGCTGATCCTGTCAAGAAGCATTATATGTAACATCTAACATATGAACATTTGAAGGTCAAGGTTCAGGAATGGATTTTCACACACATTGTAGTTATCTTCAGTATGGAATGGATTTTCACTTGAAATCATGGAATTCGTTTAATTGAACTATGTAAACATAGTGAGCATTTGGTGTGCTGTTGACCTTCCATTATTTTGTCTCTTTCTGACACATGGCATGTCAGTCGATGAATGGCTACTGTTACTTCATGCTACTGGCTATTTTTGTCTTGTCCATGGAAGTGCAAAATCCATTCATCTGTTTGATGTAAATCTTGTTCTCAGGTGATTTTTTTAAATAGTTATTTCAAGTAAATTTGACAGAATTTATTTTACTTGGATCAGAGTTTAATTCTGGTGATTTTTTTCTTTCATTTCAGTTGAGGAATAAATGGTGGCCATGACGAATCGTAGTTACTCCAGCTCCGATCTAGGAGTGCCTGACAGGGATTTCTCCCCATGCCTGCATCACCTCTACTCCCCCCTCTCAAATTACTCAAATATTTCCCATGATGCTTCATTTGCTGGGAGTTACAATGGTGGATACCATGACCACTTGGTCTCAGAACATGATTTCGCATCACCGAGACACGACCTCAATGCACTAGGAAATAAGGATTATAGATCTAGTGACTATGACGATTATTCTCACATTCATTTCCCAAGCAGAAGGGCAAGGGGTAGTGCCCCAGACCCACCCCTCAGAACCAGTAGTGTGACGTCCTTCACCTCTGACTACATGCAGAGGTCGTTTCCATGCAGCAATCAACAGTATTACAGTCACCGTAGCAACAGCGGCCATCATAATTATAGCTATTCAAGGAGGAAGACATGGTCTCCCTCTCAAATAAAGAAAGAAATGACAGGACCACGAATGAATCTCACCAATGGAAATAGTTACGTGGTACCAGAGGGTCATGAGGTCAAAGGGTCAGAGGAAAATGAAGTAGGACCCCCAAAGCTGGCTCCATTCAGTGGAATGCTGACAAAGGTAAATGCTAAATAAATGAAAAAAAATAGTTCAATATGATGCTACTAAGTTTAGTCAGATACTTATGTAATTCTGTTTTTATATATTATTAGAAGGGACTAGGATTTACTATATTAGTTTTTTTTTCTATATTAAAGAAAAACCTCACCAGTTTTACTGCCTGACCCTAGATTATGCATGCATAGTTTTGTAAGAGGCTATAGTTATGCACAAATTTTCACAACCACTCTTGCAAAATGGAATTGGTCATAGGGAAAGGAATGGTCAAAAGGGGAGATAACCCATAAGACTATGTCTAACTAAATGTAGGGCATGATTTCAGACTTCCACCTTGAATCACCTTTCATAGATGTACTTATTAGAGTTCCACTTTCGTAGCCTGATTGCCGTGTTAGAAATTCTGAAATATCCATGAAATTAATAGTCATGTTCTGAAAGGTCAGAAGTAGAACAAGTTTGTTAACTAGAATAATACACAGGAAGAGTGCATGTGTTGGCAAAAATTATTCACCGATCATTGGCTGCTGCCCAATGGTAGATTAGGAACAGTTTTTCAGTCGTCAATCTTGCAGTCACATGGAAATTATTTATGTGCAGACAAATACAGAGATGGGAATGTTCCAGGTTGTTGAAATAAAGTGAAGTTTCACTTTCTCTCCATTGCCAATATTCCGTGTGTGTGTGTGTTTTCTGGGTGGCTGTTACATCACTCTGAACAGAGAGATGTAACCTGTAATGTAATAAATAAACACAAATGACCTGTGAGGGCTGCATTATGGATCCAAAGGTAAACATTGATTGAATAGGGTCAGCTTAATTGATGTAGGGATTGAATCCACACCTCATCTGAAAAATCACAGCTTTTTCTAAGTTTCCAAATATTTTTCTAATTGGACAAAGAGAGATCTTGTAGCTGTGCCCCTAGGCCCTGTTATTGGTTCTGGAACCTGTCCCACAAAGGTCCTGGTCCCCTGAAGATATGACAATCAGATTAAAACTAAACAAACAAAAGATAAAACTACAAAAATCCCCACCGATAGACCTGATCACAGGGCATCTGACTTCCTGTGACCGGGTGTAAAACTGGGAAAATTGAACTTGTCGGGTAACTGTTTATCAGGCAGTGTTCTACCGTGGGGGTATGATGGCTCCCCTTTGCGAGGTCACCCACTTTTTTTCCTAGTTCAACAGAATTTGTAGTCAGTGGAGACTTGTTTCACCATGATGCATATATATGTAAGTATACAGTATACCTAGAGATTTTCACAGGTAATTGATTTGTGTTTCGAGGAATTTCAAGGGTTATACTGAACGCGATAAAAGGGTTCAAGTGCATTTTCTTATGTTGAGGATACATCTACTAGAGGATATTGTTACAAACTATCTACTTACAGTTGCTAATCTCGATTCTGTTGAAGTAAGTTTTCATCACTATACTAGATTCTATCTGTGCAGCTGATTTGATTTAACATTAAAGATATAGGTATTGAACTTGCTAAATTTTTTCATATGGTCGTTTTTTGTCCACCATGAAGAACACTGTTTAAGAGCATGTGCTTGCAATCTGCTGACCACTGTGTGTCCACTAACAGCCCCTTTATCAGACATTATCACTGTTAAAATACATAACAGCCTGGAAAATCAGCCCTTAGTGACTTAATTATTATCTGTTTATGTTAGGCATCTAAGCCTCATTTTCCTTACACATCTGGTCTTGCTATTTGCATAATGAATTCTTTGATAACCTGTATTAATTATGCAACATACAAAGATAACATGCCCTGGGTCATAATTTTTTTCCCCTTTAGCTGTCATCTAGCTATCTTGATCTAAAAAACATGTTGAATAATAAACGACCATCATTATCTTTTGTGTAATTTGTGAGGTACCTCTTCATGTTTGTGTAACTGTGTTCAAAGTTGTGGGACTAGACATTCCAACGATGACAAGGATTAGATTCGTTAATTAACATGTTTGTTAATGATGGAGTGCAGGTGAAAATTTTGTTCAGGTGAAGTCAGATTGCATGCTTTCATGTCAGGAGAGTTGTTTGTGTCTGATGTTTGTGTCCCTGTCAGTGAAGTAACACCAGGATGGACTGTCTTTTAGTTTGTGTACCTGAAAAACTTTGTCATCCAGTTTGCAGACGTAATTATTTACAGCTAGAGAAACTAGATGCAAGGTCAGTCAGTCGTTTAGTTTTCTCGAGTTATGCTGTCTTGGTTTCTTCTTTTGAACATGTATTATCACTACATGTATAGAATTATGGTATGAAATTGGTCTTGAGGCATCTGTGAAGTTTTCTGCTTTCTTTTTATAGATAACATTACAAATGAATTAAATGGTTTTTGATATCAAACATCCTCTTTGTGTTTAAGTGATGGATTTTCTGCTCCACATAAAACCTGGCACCATTTTCTGTCCGTTTTATGTTGGTTTTTCTTTTTTAAACCAGACACCTATCAAGCTCTACACATCTTTATTACAAATAATTGACTACTTACCACAGAAGAGAGGAGATTTCAATGCATTTTGTATTATTAAATTGAAGACAGAAAGCCAGGAGAAGTTCTGGTCATAAATTACAGGCTGCATTGTTTGAAAACCATTCTGATCCACTGAGCTTACACAAAAACATCAAAAGAGAAGGATGGATTTTGTGTGAGGGATTTACTGGGTCTTTTGGGAGTTTTTGATGACCCAGGGACATTCTTTTTGTTTAGTCTGTTCTGTCTGAAGGGTAGGTGTGATGGATTATCCTTTAATCTCTAATTCTGTTAATCTGTAATGAAGTTGAATCAATGCTAACAATGTTTTATAAGTCAATCACTTCTCTATGAAATATGGTGAATAATTTAAGATGTCAATGCCTGAGCCCAAATTTGTTGATACATAATAAAACTATTATCAAATTTATAACTAATGAGGCATTTAATTTTTTTTATATTTAATATTTTTGTTGTTGAAAAATTTAGTTAATGTTTAAAGTACATAAATCTGATGCCTAAAATATGAAACACATTAGAAAATGCATGTGAAACATATATTTTACATTTGAATATACATGAAATCTGAATTGGTAGGAAGCTTAGCTATACAAACTAATATTTCCTTATAGTAATCCATTCTTATCAAATCTTATGTCCCGATATATGTAAAGAATAGATAAACTTGGCCATATTCCATGTTTATTGACATAGATGATTAAGCCAAGAAGAATTTAAACAATGTTTGTCATATATAGGTATAATTGATAAAATATTCTATAGTACAATAAGATGATAAAGCCATTATCAGATTGTTGTGGGGATGCGATATGTATACATCTAACACCATGTGATCCCATCAGCGCCTGATACTGCCGTATAGACATACAGACTAGGATATGAATTGGCTTGAAGATATACATTTCCTTAATACCCAACATTAAATTCTTTGTTGAAATATTACACATTTATTTTATAAATAAGGACAAAAGACAAAAATTGGTACATAATAAATCTTTTTAAAGTGTATAGGTCTGGTCGATGATTTGTGGGGCCCTGTTGACTCGTTATTTTAGTTTAATGACCTGTGAAGACTGTCACTAAGAATACAATTATTCTACCCCTCCCCCCTCCCTCCTTCCAAACATTAATTATTTTGAAATGGCTTTGGAAATTTATGCCTTTTTTTAATGGCCCCAGGAATAATAGTATTGGTTGTAGTTTTTGGTTGATTTGAGAGAAATTAAGCATTTGCTTTAGGAAAAGGTTTTTTTTTAAGTTGAGTGCCTTTTCAGACTTGTTTTGTTGTGTTTTAAGCTGTGTCATGGTTTCTTATGGATTGGGAAGAACAGGAGATAAAAGTAACTTTTAAGTCTTTATCTGTAGATATCCAGAGATAAGTGGGTAATTTTAGGAGAATTATGGAGTGATATGAAAATTTTTGAATGAAATTCTTGAAGACTGGATGCGTTTTGAGGTGTGAAGGAGGAATGTAGTTCAAGATCGCTGGGTAGATGTATCGATAAGGAACAAAAAGAGGAGGAAATGTGCTCAATGTTATCACCAAGAGCATCAAAAAGTCAGAGATCTGGATAAAACCTTCTTTTCCAAAGAGCACTTTATTTTATACACGGTAGAATGTAATAAGTCTTCTTCTCAAGCATAACCATAGAATTGTCAATGGTCTAATTACCACCATAAACCCACACTGTATTATTTCATTTTTTTTTTCAAAGGCGATTTGCACATCATGTGGCATACAGTTTAGAGGGTTTGTGGTTTTACCAGGAGTAAAGCCACCAAAAAGAAAATGTAATTTCCCATCGACTCAGATTTCCTCCCCTTTGGACATATTTTTGTTTTTGAAATTTTAGCTGTATGTTGATGTTTTGTATGAAAACTTCGTTGTGTCTGAACACTGAGATGGTTCTCAAGATTTATGGAGTTTGTTTACACAAGAGATTTATAATTAAAGCAAATAGTTAATACACGACCTAGTTATGAGTAAGATTTTAATTGGCACAGATCCATTTTCTGATTGGTAATGCACGTGGGTGGGGTGGGGCATTGTCTGTCTACAATCTGCAGGGGGGCTCCTTTGATGATTCAAACACCCGTGCTCCCATTGGGTTGAGCCCATGACAGCCAAGTTTAACAAAAATTGATATACCACCAGATGTTCAATAATAGCTTATAGATGTATCACTGCCATTAGTGAAAAGGTCACTGTTTCGTTGATTTGCTTTCAATGGAGAATTTTCTGGTAGACCCCAACAATAATTTTACTCAGGTATGTTTATCTTGAGATTTGATAAGTTGTGATACTTGCCATGCTACTCTATCAAAACATAAAAAAAAAATTGTATTGACTGGTCAAAAAATTGATTCCCGTGTTTAAATCTGGATAAACTAGTACATGTATGTAAAATTCAAAATTGCAACAATTTAAAAAAAAAAATCTTCAGAAATTTACAGATTTTATCGTATGCAGGCTCGCTAGACAATGAGGCAACTGTTTTAGGAGAACATTTGTACTTTTGTGCCAGATTCTGATAAAACTTTTAATGCATCATAAATTTCAGATTTGATCAGTGGTATATATGACAATAAAACGACTTGAGTGTTGTCAATATAGGGGTGGAGACAGGCTAATTCTGTGTCATAATTTGTCTGATTTTGTGGATTTATGACTGGGAGTAAGTGAGAGATTTCACTTGACTGCATTATAAGTTTACATTGTGAAGACTTCTGTTCATGGTGCTATCACCTTTTATGAGTAACTCGAGGGTAATTTAGAACAAGTGATAAGTACTCTTTACCACAGTTGTTTTAGAAAAGCGAGAGCCCTGTCTGCCTTCTCATCGGATAATGGGTGGTTTCACAGGTATATTCAGCAAGCTTTACAAAAACGACTGTGGACTGCCGAGACGTTGACAACCTCACAGGGAAGCTCGGCTTGCATTAATTGCATGTTGTGGAGAAATATCTCTGTCCCCTAAAATTTCTTTTTTTTTTTGTCTTCAAAAGATGAAAAAAATATAAACAGGAGAAGGATTAAACAGTCTGCCAGCCTATGTAAGGAGAACCTCAGTAGTGTCAGGAAATTCTGGAATTACCTAATCTTACATTTGGACAAAGAGAGTGGTCATTATAGCCTTAGACTTGGATCAGCTGATGGGTATATACACCAGGTGAATTTTATCACAGAAAGGTGTCAGAATCAATTTAGCCCCCTATCATTGACACTTGATGTTGAAGAGAAAAGACCAGCAAACCAAGAAATAGTGTCCCCTAGAGCTGACGGAATTCGGAATTCCTTTTACAGGTGTATATAGGTAAAAATTGTGTGTCATGATGAGGAATGTAGGTAATAGGGCTTAGGTGACGGTGTACACATCATAAACGCACAAAAGTTTCCACTAACGAGAGTGTACATTATCCGGTCCTCCTTAATTCTATGGATTAGTTGTGATAAGACAGCTGGCTGGATTGACACAGACTGTCAACATTGGACCTCCAGCTGTCCTGGTGCTGACCTCCAGTGGCAGATACAATATGGAGGAGGAGGAAGATGGAGGATATTGCACGCTGTCTCACACCGCGAAGGTAGGGATGGGGGATGCAGCAGAGGAGGTGGGGGGGGGGGGGGGGTGCAGTTGTAAGTTTGGCTGCCAGTGTGTATGTGGATACAGTAATAGCTAGATGCTTTAATATCTGAATGGTTTCCGAGGGTTTCCATTTCATTCTTGTTTGTGAGTTATGGCGGATTTGGAGTATAATTGCATTCTTATGTTGAGGAGGATGGATGAATTGATTGAGTGAATTATTAACTACTCACTGCATCAAATCACCAAATGTATTAGAGTTTTAAAGGTAGGAGAAATTGAAATTTTAATGGGATCGTAATCAATGAATGAAAGACGGCAAATTATTTATTGATGGTGCATTTATTCATTCCTTGGCTGTTAAGTAAGGTATTTTACAGGCACCTGTCGCTGTTAAATGGTACTTGTAGCTGTTGTGACAAATTCTAATGGAAGAATAGTCATGTTATTTAAAGCTGTGTCATTTTTCTATGTCTTCATTATTTTATTGATGGTATATCGGTTAGGCCATTGGTCCTGAGTCCGCATCTGTTGATGTTTTAAAGGCAAAACAGTCATTATCTAGCCAGGTGCTGTTTTAAAATAAAGGAAGTTTTTTGAAAGCAACTATCATAAAATATTCTAATCCCCATATCAAAGCTTTCACAAAACCCCTAGATCTTATTATTCTTTTCTTAAAAAAGAAATTTTGGTCTGTTTCTTTAGAGAAGTCAGGTGGAACAGACGATGAATGAATGTTGTCAGTGAGTTTATGCAAATGATAGTGTGTAGGACATAGTGCTTGGCCCCATTAACGCGTGGACTCTTACCTGACGTTGATGTGGACAGTGTCTCTGATGCATTATTGAATCATTCAGCAGCAGGGCTTGTACTTCCTACACCAATGTCTCACACACTGACACCCTACAGTACTAGCTGTGTAGTAGTTACACGACACGGAGGTTATTATGTATGAAGTGATCTAGACTGATGAAAGAAGTCACACTGAACAAAACTAGTAGTTGTAGAGCACGGATCAGGGAGGCGATTATGTATGAAGTGATCTAGACTGATGAAAGAAGTCACACTGAACAAAACAACAGGGGTGGTAGGGGTGAGTGATTGAAAACCATCAATGTCTTCTGGTGAGGTGTATTGAAGAATTGTGCTATCCCTTAATCTGTGACATTATACTGGTTAACATGTGATTCAAATAGTTAACCTTGAGAGAGCAATGAGCAGTTACTATAGTAATATTGTATTCATTGACTTGTATGTTTCATTGATATTTACATCCTTTATTGCACTGTCTTCATTTTCTTGTCTTCATTCCACACATCTGTTTCCTTTACCACTGGACCCGACTTTCTATCAAGCAACATTGGAATGGGTACTAATCTAATTGTCTGAGAGTTTTTATAAGATTATATCTATGATGAAGCTGAGTGTGTGATTGTATTGATTGTTTGTGTTCCCCCGGGCACAAAGTCCTCTGAAATCAAAACATTCAGGTGAATTGTCATATTGATTACTCAGCATAGCACATTCCACACAGATCAATGTGGGAGCCTGGATTTGAATTAATTTAGGTATCATTTGAAGCCATTATGTGATGAAAAATCAATTGTCAGCCTTCACCAACAGGAGAGCTTTTTTTGCCACAAAGAGGCAACTTTTACCTGAGTCTTTGTCTTTCAATACCTGCATGGATGGTTCGTTTGTATCAAATATTTCTGTTTGTTTGGACGCATAGTCTACCTTGCTGTATGAGAGACCTTTGTTATCTGTTGGTTAATATTTACAACAGGACAATAAGTGGTGAGTAGAATGCTTGGTCATGTAATCCGATTTAATTATGTCAACATTCACCATACTAGAGGTAATTTGGAGGGGGGTCGGTTATTCTCAAGTGGACTCTGTCAAGACTCTTGATATTGTAAAACTTCACCAGTAAGTGAATCTAATCACAAGGCAGCTGCATTATTTGTAGATTTTGGAAGAAAGCGGCATGGAAAGGTTGCAAGGGTATTAGATTCAACGTCCAGTAAACAAAGTTTGTGCCTACATACCATGTGTTCAGTTGGTTTGTAAACTGCATTACTTTGACAATAATGAATTTTTCTGGGTAAATTTTCTGGGAGAGATTGAACCTCGAAGTTTATTTAGTAACCATTTACCAGTATGACAGCCCTCAATGTCTGCATATTTTCCTGGAGCAAATTGTATTCATTCATACTTGTGGTCCATTCTGATGGGCTTTTAATGAGTTTAGTAATTTTTGGTGGATGAGCAATTTTTCCTCCTGGTTTTTTTTTTTTTTTTTTTTTGCTCTGTGACGAAGATGTATGAGGATTTAATTGAATTCTGGGTGACTGAACATGTGCACGCACCTGCAGTTCCTCAAATGAAAAGGATAGCAATTTTCAATTTCTATACCACCATCCAAGAGAAAAAGTTAGCATTAGAAGTCATTATTATTAAAAGTTTATTTGCCCTTGCCTTCAATTAAGTGATTTTTTCTACTTTAAATGATTGATGTTTTTCTTTGCTGAAAACTGATCATTCTGCCCTGCAAATTATGTGTCCCAGCTCAGATTGCATTTTTAACCCATTTATTTGATTTTTTTGGTTATTATATTACATAATTGAAAATGCAGATATTTTTATAAGGTGTTAGATGGTCCTTGGGATAGTGCAGAAGACGGAGAGATCTACATTTGATTGAAATGAGATAAACTGTGTAACCCAATGTTGTTTGATGTATGCTCGTCAATCTGTCTTCTTCAAAATTTGATTTTTTTTTTGGTATGGTGTTGACACTTGCTGGGTTATATAAACACTGAAGATAATGAAGGACCGTTCAATATGTAATTAATTCCCGTATTTTTATGATGCATTAATCATAATTATTATATTTGATATTACAAATAACAAATGACTAACAAATGACGGAAATTTTGTTCTCGGAAGTGCACAACAGCATAAAGAAACAATACATGTTAAAACAATTTATCAACCTTTTTTGTGTGTTTGTTTTTTGTGCTTATTTCTTTCAGTACAATAATAATTTGATAATAATCATTAAGTGAACCAATTTATTTAGTTGTCCAGAATTTCAATTAATTTTCAAGCATAGATTTTGCCCTTCTTTAACATTTAAGCATGGATGTTGTAAATTGAATAATAATTCAAAAATATGCTGAAATATCGTATATAACATATAGATCCAACATTTTATGAATTTTTCTTTGTGTAAAAGATATCTTTGAAGCAGTAGTTTTAAAATTATTATTGGTTACTTTTCCATATAATTCCTATTCTGGGCCACTTTCAATTTTATGAAGATCATATATATAAAACAAGTAAGTGCAAGTTTTGCCAATTAAATGCTTACCGTGCATGTATTTAGTTCTTTATCAGATTTGATAAAGGGAGATAATTCACGAAGGGTCCCAATCCCGTGCATGGAAGTGTCAGCTATGATGTGTCATTTGGGGTTATTTAAAACTCCTATCTGATTCTGGCAAGCAATTAGGAGCCTGAGGTGAAATGATCACTTTTGACAGACATGCAGAACTTTATGAAATGAAAGGGCTACTGTTTAGAGAAGGCAAAATTGATAATTAAACTGTTTCTTTATATGTTCTTAAATTTTTCCCCACCTGAGGTTTTGATTGATTTGTGTATGCATGCAATTCTCCAGTCTTTTTTCTCAAACCTTACATATACCTTTGATTGCCTTTCTCTGTCTAAAATGAATGTGATGTCAACTGCACTTAGATGTTTTGATAGAGGGCAGATAGACAAAGGCTTTAATGTTAAGACATAGCTATGGCTCCAACCATATCTGTAGTGATGCATGTCCGTCCCCAGGAAAATTAGTTAATTATTGTAAAGACAATAGCTTGTTCCCTTTTGTGCAGGTCCTTCCTCAAATACCTAGGTAAAACTTGAATCTATTACTGCAATAACCTCCCAGTCCATGAGATCTTATCGAGGAACGTTTGTTTGCCCAAGTAACAGTATCTATCACCTGATAGACGGGATTCTAATTGATCGTGCTGGATGAATTATTTAGAAAGTACTATGGGCTGGCATCCACTAAATAGTGTTATAAACGGCTGTATGCAGATTCTATGTTGATGTGGAAATCTGATCTTATTGTGGTCATTGTGTTTGTACACAGTCGTGTTGAAACATACAGTTAAGATTTTTTTCTTTTCTTTTCAGTCACCAGCAAAGGGGATAATCCGACCAATTGCTTTCAAGCCGGTGGTCATCTCCAATCACAACTACGTAAATACTCGTCACTTTGACCAGAAGACTCCGCAGCACGATGATGGCTATGGGTCACAGGATTACCCGATGACCAATCAGAATGTAGCTGATATTTCACATGGGTCATTACATATTGATAGTGACAGGTCAACAAATTATTCTAGTGATAGTCAAAAACTATACACACATGAGCGACCTGAATCTACTCGGTCTTCCTGCATCAGTCATGCTTCTTCGATGAGGATGGAGGGTTATATTCAGACTCCCTCTCCCAGCGACTCGGGGGTGGGGGAACTGGAAGCCATGCTTAAAGAGAAAGATGCTGAAATCAACACTTTAAGAGACGTCATGGACAAAAATGAACGTGCCATATTCCAGGTTAATTTTTCTTTTTTATGAATGTGTCGTATTCCAGGTTAATTTTGCTTTTTGCACTCTTTTTGATTGTAATGTCCAATCTGTCGCAGTTATTGTAATATTACCTGTAAAATGAGAAAATACTCTGACTATTTGATGAAGATTTCATAGGTAGAATATCAACATTTTTCATTATTCTTGAAATGGTTGATGCACATACAGTAAAACAAGGTTGTGAACATGCTATTGAATTTACACTTACAGTGAAGTGATTGTCATTTACACTTACAGTGAAGTGATTGTCGTTCCCTGTATTTACACTTACAGTGAAGTGATTGTCGTTCCCTGTATTTACACTTACAGTGAAGTGATTGTCGTTCCCTGTATTTACACTTACAGTGAAGTGATTGTCGTTTACACTTACAGTGAAGTGATTGTCATTTACACTTACAGTGAAGTGATTGTCGTTTACACTTACAGTGAAGTGATTGTCGTTTACACTTACAGTGAAGTGATTGTCGTTCCCTGTATTTACACTTACAGTGAAGTGATTGTCGTTCCCTGTATTTACACTTACAGTGAAGTGATTGTCGTTCCCTGTATTTACACTTACAGTGAAGTGATTGTCGTTTACACTTACAGTGAAGTGATTGTCGTTTACACTTACAGTGAAGTGATTGTCGTTCCCTGTATTTACACTTACAGTGAAGTGATTGTCGTTCCCTGTATTTACACTTACAGTGAAGTGATTGTCGTTCCCTGTATTTTAAAACAAATTATGAACTGATTAGATGTAGCAAGATTTATAATGAATCAAATTTGTTCATCACCAGCACTTGGCTATAAGCATGTTTTACTGCCTATTGAATACAAATAAACCTTTTTTTTGTTTCTAGGTCTATGAAGAGAAAAAGAATTCTTGGAGTCAGGAGACAAGAGAACTTAGGGATGAATATGAGAAAAAACTGAAACTGGAACAGAGGAAGGCCTACAAAACAGAACAAACCCTTTCACTTCAAGTGTACAAACTGCAGCAAGAGAAAAAGACAATGAATGAAAGGCTGGAAGAAATGCAGGCACAGTACAAAAAACTACAGCAAAAATGTGACTCTTATGAAAAAGAGAATGACAACTTGCGATCACAAGTGGTCAATGTTTCGCTTCAAGAGGACAGAGCTGCAGAAGACATGGAGGACCTGCAACACCAGGTGGAAATCTTAAACCAAAGTCTCTCTGAAAAATCTGTAGAAATTTCTGAGCTTCAGTCAAAATTGTGTCAATATGAGTCAGAAAATCAAAAGAAAAACCATGAATTAGGTGAACAGTTTAGAGAAATTGTGGCCAAAACGGAAGAATTGAAATCCTTACGTGCTAACCTCCGCCGTGTATCCAATAACAATGTGATGGATATACTAGAATGTAGCTTTAATCAAAGTGGTGAGGAGTTCTCTGCCCCTGAATTTAGTGAGAGAACCTCTCCCTCAATTAGCAGTAGACTTACCTCCCCTGTGAGTCATGGACTACCCCACTCCTCCCCACTAAATCTCAGTACTAAATCTAGTTCTTCTCTGAATAGTGAATCGAACAAAGACAAAGCGATATTACAACTCCAGAAGGAGTTGGATGAATTAAAGGAAGGACTAGTGGGTAGAAACGAGGTGTTCGAGAAAGAAAAAGAACAGTGGTTGGATGAGAAAAATAAAGTGATTCGCTATCAAAAACAACTACAGCTGAACTATGTGCAAATGTACAACAAGAACAAAATGCTGGAAGCTGAAGTGGAACAACTGACACTAGAACTTGAAAGTCGTGACATGAAACTGATGGCGATAAATGGGGAGGAATCGATGTGTTAACCGTCACACTCCGTGGGAAGGAATATGTGTTCTGTTGGACAGTTTGTAATGTGTGGACTTGGCTAGACATGAGAGGACTACAGATGAATGCTTTAGATGCTTTGTATGGAGGGGTTTCTTTCTGATGGATTGAGTCATACTGATTTTGGAACACTTCCAAAATGTCAGAGATTATGAGAACAGCTATATTTAATGTGTGCTAGCTTCTTTCAAAGTGGTGCTGACAATTTCTCTTTTTCTCAAAAAAATATTTATGTTGTAAACAAATGCATAAATACCCATTTACAAACAGTTATAACACTGAAATCCTTGGTGTGTCTGGAAGTAGGGAGATTTTGTAAGTGATAAATGGTTATTTAATTCATGAGTTAGATGACGGAACTACACGAAGAGTAATTGTGCCAAACTGAGGGTTGGTGAAATAAACGGAAAAAGAAATCCATCTTCCATATAAGTTTAGTTAGGTAGTAAACAATTGTGAAATGAACTCAGCACTATAAATAGATCTGTGCTGAGGTAAGGCAGTAAAAAAAAGTTTATTTGCTGTGATAAGAGATAAATTTACTTTATTTTCTCTCAATAATATATTTATATACTTGCAGCCCTCTGATCTGTGAAGTGCCTACATATATGTAGACCAAATTTCTATTTTTGTCTGCTCTACAAATTCTTTTGGGACACAATATATCTTTTGTACGTCAAGAATTCATACTACACAATAATATTTGAGATGGTAATAATTATATGGACACTAAACAATTTGATGAGGAGATATTCTTCTTTCTAGTCATTTATTTCTTTGTTGTTACATGTACAGAAATACTGTCATATTAAATGAAAAAAACGTTATGCTGTGTTTTTATTTATTCTTTTTAAGCCACACCAGTTTGTAAAATAGTTCTTCGGATTTCCAAACAAAAAAAGTGAGGCAAGAGGGCGAAATTATTTTACAAATATTATTTTTCATTTTGGAGATAAAAATTATGAGGCAAGTGAATACAAGAAATATAAAGATTTTTAGTTGAATTTAGTGTGATTTCAAAAAGCGAGCGCTTAAAAATAAAGAGATTAAAATCATCAGGTATCATTTGTTTACCACATATTAAACTTAATATTAGCGCTTCAAAAGTTTCATCGGCTTCCTGAATTCGATTGCAGTATAAGGAACAACTTCCAATCCAGTGTTTTGAAGCATCCTACATATTAAAGATATGCATCGTCAAAAACTTGAAACACCGTACTACACAGTTAAGAACTTAAGAGACCGTGTGTCCGTCATTCCTCAGCCACGTGTATCAAGGTCTTTTGTGCACTCGTAAAAAGGCGCAGAGTTTTGGACACGCGGGCGGATATTATTTTTTGATAATATTATGATTTGGATTTACTACAAATCGAAGTGGCGAATATGACAAACTAGATTACAAATTGGCATGGCCTTATCATATTATTTTAGATGTTGGCCCTGAGAGCATGAATCAGATATAGATTTAATTTGAAGTCCAAATTTCACCTGAAACCGTAAAAACAAAACTCAAAATATGTAATTACAACAGTCTTGTGATATAATCTTGCAAAAATATTTGACTTTAGACTGATGGACAACTATGCAATTTTAGCGTAACAATGGAATTTTAGTGTGGCAATGGGTATTATTGTACCTATTTTGATCATGGCAATGGGTATACCTATTTTGACCGCAACAAATCTGAGATGTCTAATAATCCTGTTCTCTGCTTGAGCCTAAGAACAACCTAGTACATGTCTGTTTAAGACAGCTCATCAAGGAACATGATTGGCTGAAGTCTATAGCAAGCAGAAGATGAATTTAAGGAAACTGATACAAAATAAATGGATGAATGTGTTGAAATATATATATATAGAGAGAGAGGGGGGGGGGGGGGGGGGGGTTAATTTGGTTGTAGTAAGTATTACTATAAATTCTAAAAATATATATTTATGGGGACATGTATTAATAAAATTTTCCATAATGTTCAGAAGTTGAAATACTCTCCCAATATAATGCTAAATCAATTTCCTTACTGTTTTTTACTTCATTGAGAAATTTTGGGAATGGATTACATTCTATACCGTAAATTTTATTTATTTTACTTATAGAAACATAAATTCAGTTTTTGTTTTTGAGTTTGTAGCAAGTGTCAGTAAAAGAGTGTGTCAAGGGCAATAACTCTGAGATTGGTAGCATGGACGTGTCAGCTTGGGCTCACCTATACCTTCGGCAGTTAGGCCTATAACTAATTAATAATTTGGAAGAAATAACCTTGATTTCAATCAGAAAAGGATGATAGAAATTTAAATTACACTCTTTTTTTTATTTTCTTAGAAATATAAAATACATATTTTGGACAGAAAAATTGTGTATGCCTGCAATACAGCTACTTCACACGATATGAAATAAAATGTGATAAAGAAACCACACGCCCACACAAAAAAAAACCCCACCAAAATCATAAAAAAAAAAAACCCAGCGGTAAATCCACTGTACATTAGTTTATCTATTCTTACCTATGTACGATTCAAGGTATTTAACATTCACTCCATTGGTGCACTCTTTTATTTATATACATGTGATATTTTTTGGCATAATTTCAAACTCTCTGCCATAATATCTTTTGGATTTTAACTTGTAAAACATGGTTTGAATTCATTAAAAAAAAATCGCAGCCACCCATTCCCCGTTCTTATGCTGAAAGCCTTCTAATAATGAATGGAGATGAAAAGTTAATTTCCAAACACGAAAGATAATTCACTTGTACCTGTATTCAATGAATTCTGAGTCAAAGTTCTTTGAAATAAGATATTTTGGTTTTTAAAAAATTGAGACGATGTAACTTACATTTATCAAATGACAAAAATGAGAGTTTGGCACAACTCGAGGAGTTTAAATCGCTGCATTTTCCACATAATTACCGTATACACAGGAAATGTTTCATTAAAATTGCAGTTATAGAAATAGCTGACAGGCAAACAAAGGGGGGGATAAATTAGACCTTAGGAACTTGTAAATCCAAAGACAAGAACAGCAGATAAATTATGAATCTGTGTTCAGAAATTTTCCACGGCATATTAGATATTCTATACAACTTTAATGGGGAGTTCTGGTGAAACATGAACAACCTTTTGCAAGGCCTTGTCCAAGAAAGGTAAGAAATGAAAATTTAATCCTTAAATAGTGTGCTCGTGAGTTTTCATTTTTTGTGTTGTTATTAATAGAATTGTCTGTAGTATTTGTCACATACACTATAGGTACTGTTGATGAAGCTTGAGTATGTCCACATGTACAAATTTTGTTTGTTACATGCATCCATCATATTGGCAGTTTACATATTGTAAAATGTCTCATTTTGAGAATTTTTCTCTCATAATTCTAGAAATGTCGCCAGCTTTGGGTGAATTTTTATTTACCTATATATGGCGCTTTCAGTCGTAGCAGACAGCTAGGCTTCTATATCAAGCCAATGCTTACTGTGACATGGGGCTTCCAATTTGAAGGTCATATTAAAAAGTCCTGTGACTTTAACTTTTAATGCTGGATTGCCCAGAGAAAGATTGATCACTATACCTATCTTAAAGGTTTGTGATTTATGATGCAAAGCTAGGATCAATTGCTACCCATTTTAAACGTTTTAGATTTGATGTAAAGCTAGAATCATTAGAACACTCTAGACTACCATGATCTGTATTGGAAATCCTTCCATGATTTGCTAGCTATATCATAGAAGACCTACATGGAAAAAATGTCATTCAAAACTAAAGTATGCATGACCTCCTCAAAACATCACCTGAGAGAATTGAGCCATTAACATGAGGATTCCTGATCAAAGTGTGTTCTTTGCCAATCTCTTCTTCTACACCAAGTGTTTACATCTATCTAGAACAGATTAATGTAGTAGTACTGAGTTCATATATAGATTTGAAATTTCCAAAATGGTTGCCATGATGTCTACTTGAATGATACATTTTGGTATAATTTCTTCCACATGCCTTCATGTCCACTTATCAAACTTATGTAGTATTGTATACTTTTCTTGCCCTGTAGTTATGATGCATTTTTAAAGCAATTCCAAATTGGCTGATACAATACTCTCTTTACCATTAAGCTGTAAATTAATATTTGCATCAATTTATTTTTGCGACATTGTGTCAAAGTGCTATATACTGTTTATAGCCATAGATTAATTTTTGTGTATTTAAATTTTGTGAACTAGTTTAATCACTAGTGCTTCATAGGAAATTTTATTTTCACAAAAAATATTTTTTTGCAAATTTCATTGCATGACCCACCAAATTGTCAAAACATTTATCTACTAACAGGAAAAATAAGCAGAATTACCTAAACCCTGCGATTGAATTAAAAATTATTTTCTTGCAGAGAGTTAGTTATTCTAGACTAAGTCTCTTATTCAATATATGCTTCCATTACCTGAACTTATATTATGCATAGGGAAAATGATACACCTGTGCTGTTTACAGTCAGTCGTTTTAAAAGTGAATGTTGGTTTGTATTTTAATGTTTGATAAGGAAAATTTAGTGTATCTGAGATGTGTGCTCCTGTCACAAATATTTGATTTTTGTTCTATTTAAATTGTATGTAAACCAAATCCGTCATGATAATGGTTGAATAAAAAGGGATGTTTGCGTATTGATCGATTTAAAGTAAACGAAATTATAGAAACATCATTAAAACTCAGCTATGTGAATTCATAAGTTGTGAAAGTGTTAGGGTCTGAGTAAAGAAGACACCTGTTGTGATCATACATATTTCTGATATGTCTAGAAATGATATTTTGTTTCGTTACAGGAAAACAAGAAAGTTTGGAGGAGTCTCACAAAATCCACAGGTTAGTAAACGTTTTAGTGATTAGTTTTGATCAAGTAGACATGCAGCACTGAAGACACTTTGATAAAGCATGAAATTTCTTTGAAAGAAAAATTCTCCCTCTCTCTGTCTGTTTCTCTCTGAATATGTTAATTTCACCAATTAAGGGCCCTCGGGAGGGGAGAGGGGGAGGGAGCATCAAAGGACAGTGCTTGTTTCAGAAACCAACCATGGATGATGTTAAGTGAATATATAAAAGTTACTTATTAATGAAATCAATTATAATTGTTCTCATAAATTTAATTGATGTGCACATTAATTCAATTATTGCATGCGACAATTGAATTGATAAAACCAATAATTGATTTGATGCATGCATCAATTCATACAATACAGCCAAAGCCTCAAGTGAGCTTTTTTGGTAAGTTTTTTCTATGACATCAGTCTGAATCTTCCATTGGGCAAATTTCAACTAAACTTGACCTCTTTAGGCAAAGGGGATTCAAGTTTGTTTAAATGAAGCCTGGGACAAACTTTGATAGAGATACAGCCCAGGGCAGACAACAAACTTTGATAGAGATACAGCCCAGGGCAGACAGCAAACTTTGATAGAGGTGTAGCCCAGGACAGAGAACAAAATTTGATAGAGATGGAATCTGGGACAGAGAGCAAACTTTGATAGAGATACAGCCCGGCTGGGACAGAGAGCAAACTTTGATAGAGATACAGCCCGAAACAGAGAGCAAACTTTGATAGAGATGAAGTCTGGGACAGAGAGCAAACTTTGATAGAGATACAACCCGGCTGGGACAGAGAGTAAACTTTGATGATGATACAGCCCAGAATATATCATTAGCTGTTGTCACTGAAGCAGTTTTACATAGTGAAAATATCATTTTTTGGAGATGTGAAAATATCAATTTTCATTTGGGAAAGTACATTAAAAACCATAAGGTATATTCAATCATAGTAAAATTATAATATTTCATTATCAAAAAAATATTGTAACACATGTAAATATCTTGAAATGGATTGTGTTTTGATACAATGTGTCACCAATCATTAGCTAAAAATCTTTATAGTGTAGATTAGCAGATTACTAGTGCATGTAAAGTGGAGGATAAAAAAAATTCCAAGAAGGGGTGGGTGGGTTACGAATCAAGTTTGTACCCCAAAAAAGGGAAGGTTGAAGACCCCAAAATGACCATATTAAACCAATGGGGGTGGGAGTGTGTGTTTGCAAACCCCGTTACTCCCACTCTAGATTTACTATGTATTACATGTATAATGTAAACTACAGCCATTAATCTGACTTAGATTTTAATTTTCTGGTTAATCGTTTCTGCTTGTAGAAAAGATTGGAGAGAGAGACATAGAGGGGGTAGAAAGAGAGCAAAGGTATTTTCTTAATGATGGTCTGATTGTAATATATCAACTTTGTTTTTGGTAAATTTTGACAGATTCGTGCTGAAATTACAGAAAATGTGAACACAGATTACATCTCTGTACGTCCTAACCCCACGTGTTACCAGTGTCGAAAGCTGGTGGAGGAGGTGAAGCGTTTAAAACAGATCATGAAGGAGGGACCCAGAACCATGCAGTTAAAGAACCCAGGCTGGTATCTAATGAGAAATCTTTTAAGAAATTTTGCCCACCTTTTAAACAATCTTGAAGATGACTATATATTTTCTACAAATTGATCATATTTATAGATGGTAATGTAGAGCTGTTATTAAATGCGTTAAGAGTTAGTGCATTTATAAATTTTCTTTTGATACTGTAATTATACCCCATGCAACAAAGTTGCGGAGGGTATAATGTTTTTGAAAGGTGAAGATAACGAACAGTGATCAATCTCATAACTCCTATAAGCAATACAAAATAGAGAGTTGAGTTTGACCTGTCTGTTAGTCCGTCAGTCCCTTTTTTGTCAGTGCAACTCCTCTGAGACTGTTCAACAGAATTTCGTGAAATTTTGGAGTTAATAAGGACACACTGTGTAGATGTGCATATTCCCAGAAAATTCTGATTCAGTAATTTTTGTGGGAGTTATGCCCCTATTGAAATTAAAATTTTGAGCCCGTCTGTCTTTTTCTTGCAGTAATACATAGCATTATCATTCATTATGTGAGGCATTGTCAAGCAATGTTGGAGCGTGGGGTATGTGAACTTGCTCACTTCTGCTGTCTTTCATTTTTTTAGTTTCCACTACTACTCTAGGTATATATGTAACATATATAAATATTGCAGGCACAATTTAAATTTGATCATGAATAAGCACCATGAAATTCATGAGGTGCCATTTTGGTATTCATTATTTATTTAGTAAATGAAATCACTTAATTGAATTATTTAGGTTCTGAATTATCAAAAAGGTGATACCACTTATTCAAAAAGGTGATACCACTTATTCAAAAAGGTGATATCACTTATTCAAAAAGGTGATACCACTTATTCAAAAAGGTGATACCACTTATTCAAAATGGTGATATTGTTTTCATGATCAAAAAGATGATATCACTTAATATTCAAAAATAACATTCCACTTTATTACACTGTGACTAATGATACTGAAGGGAAAATGACTACGCTGAAGATCCAGAGCAAATTAGCCCACGAGTCAATGCAGCTTTTGTCTACAAGAAAAGTCGATCACGGACAGAGGAAATTGAACAGCTAAGAAAAGAAGTCACTCGACTTCAACGAGAATTGCGTCTCCGATCAGATGAGGTTTACGCTCTGAGGGGAAGAGGTCCAACGGATAGGCAGATTTCCCATCAATCAAATGAAGCTAGTATCCACAACGTGTAAGGAATTAATATTTGTTATATTTTAATAAATAGGAAGAAAATATTCATGATGCAAGTACAATTAAAAAAGGATTCAGAATCTACAAGGTGTTAGAATCTGAAGTGATATTTCATTATGTTGTTTTCTAAACACAATCTGAATTTTTGAGTCACCATGGTGTGGATTTCTCGGGGGTGGGGGATGGGGGGTGGAAATGAAGTAAAAACTTGAGATTTTACTCAAATTCTGAAAGTTTAAACAAAATGACTACAAACACATATATCATGTCGTATCATTGTATGTATTACGTATTTTGATACTTTATGGACTTGTAGTAGAGATCACTACACCCTCGGTGAAACAGAAAACAAAATGAGAAGTCTCTACACACAGCTTTACCAGAAGGAATGGAGTCAGGCATACGCCTACCAAACCCGCAAAGGTGTGGAAAAGACTGTCGCCCATGGCAACTTACTGAGCATAATTCAGGTTTGTTTGGTGTTTGTCTTTGTGATTGCTGAATATTAACAACAAAATAGAACAATATTTTTATGGAATCAAACTTATGTGAAGAATAAACATGTTTGTCAGGGAGGTTTGATTTTGTGGTTGAATAATTTCAAATCTTTTAAAATTTGTGAAAGTAATTTTCTTTTCATTGTTTGTGGCGGCAATAAGGTCATTGGAATATCCATGTCACAAAAATGACAGATTTTACAGTACATTTTGTCAATCAAAAATTATTAGAATATAGTGCATCATTAAAACTACCGGCCGGTAAGCATCATACATTTGTAATTCTTATTGGTTAAATGTTGTGTGGTTATTTTCATAAACTTTCAAATCAAGTAAGTTCCCTATGATTTATTTTTCTATATATATTTCATACAAATCCATAGATTTTCAAAAATTTCTCCTATGAAGTTATTAATAAATCTAGATGCACTCATCTCAGAAATATTCACAGTATCATCTAATAGTTTCAGAATAATTCCATCATTATCTGTTATAAAGATATGACAATTTTAAAACATATATAGTTTAATTTAAGAATACTTATTCTTTATATAAGTTATATAATTTTCGAATTTTAACATTATGAATAAAAAATTGTTATCTCTCTGCAAATATATCTCATTTTAACATACTTCTGATGCATTATAAATGCATGTGTGCAATGTATTTCTAAACTCATGATGTTTATTTCATCAAAATTGATGAGAAATTGGCTCCAAGGGAAGATTTTGAGGAAAGATAGCTTTACATGAAATATATAGGAATTTTTTTTTAGGGATTTAACCTGCATCCTTATGGACAAATCATAAATTCATGAAATATTTTTCAAAATGAGTTGTGTAATAGCACTGGTATTAGTATGTAATTAGGACGTGTACAAGCTTGTTTTTATTTTATCTTTTACGTAATTGTATTTTGAATAAATATTTATTTTATTCAGAAATATATATTTCTAGATAATGCACACAGGTGTTTTTGAAAAAGTGTGAACATTGGCGATTTACACGATTTTATTTAATGATGATCATGAAAATTTGATTTTAACACATGCATGTGATGATCACACATTTTGTGAAATTTAACTGGGAGATGATAAAATGGATATCTACACGGCCATGGGCCAAAGTCTTGTGAATTTTGATTTGAACTTTACCAATTTAAATGAAGAATGTGTTGAAATTGTCAGGTGGTGTTCAATAATTTATCAACACAAAACAGTTTCAAAAAATATGCAAATGATGGTTCCGCCCACTTGTGTATCTCCAGTTATTGTACACTTTTTATAAAGGAAAAACACCACAGCCATGATACAATGCAAAGTGTAATCATTGAGTTTATAACATTTTGCATTGTTATTTTATTTTGTGTTGCAATACACTAGTCTAGTAGATTTGACTCTCACAGTTTGCTTCATTACATTTTGCGCTGATACACACTGGTCTAGCAGATTACCAGTGTCATGTGTTTTTGAAATATTCCTTTTCTCTTGCTTCAGTTGTCCTTCAGTCAGTGCAGAGAGCTAGCAGACGCTCAGTTGTCTCAGATTCTAAAGGCCTCGTCTCCAGTAGCCCCTGGAACCTCGCCCTCTACCTCTAACACAGCTCCTCGTGGCACCACAAACTCGCAGCAACAACCAAAGCAAAGCTCAGTCACAGTAAATACTTACATTTATAGATTATTGCTGGAAGATTGAGAGGATTTTGTGCAGTAAAACATACCAAGCTGACTTCTCGTCCATGCAAATTAAGACCAAGGGTGGGCATATACATTTTTACGATCATTTCCTGATATTCAGGCAATAACCCTCTAGTTACATATTTTTCAACTTCTGTGTATTTCTCATTCTAGAAGTGCACCTTTAATTGATGCATTTTCAGTTGAAATGTCAAACTGTTTACATCCATTATTTTTATAGTAAACAGGTATGACATCACACTTGAACTTTTAAAGTAGTCCCTGGGTTTTTACTGTACAAGTATGACGCAGTAAAAGTCCAAGCACTCTCCTGGAGTATCTGTAGAAAAAATATCAAAATACATTGTATAAAGAGAACTCAATATTCTTATCAAATAGAGGCCTCCCAAGTCCTTTTCAATATACACTTAGTTCTTAGGTGTCTAGGACTGAACAAGAATCTTAGAGAAATAATCATGGCCCCCGGGGGAAGGGCGAGGCCACATGCAATAGGGGATAACATTTTTACATTTGAATGTAATGGGGAAATTTTGAATTTTCTTCTCAAAAACCACTGGGCCAGAAAAGTAGAAATTTACATGAAAACTTCCTGACATAGAGTAGAGTTTGTGTGATTCATGGTCCCTGGGGGTAGAGTGGGGCCACAATAGGGGATCAAAGTGTTATGTGCTGATATATAGGGTAAATCTTTTAAAATATCTCTTGAACTATTTAAGCTAGGGCTTTCATATTTTTTACGGAAAGACCTTTCATGTGACCCAATGGTGTGTGATCTTGTGACCTTGACCTGGAAGTTTGACCTTCTTTTAATAAAAATCTGATCTATACAATATGTCCTGAACTATTTAAGGTAGGTCTTTCATACCTTGTATATATATTTCTTATGGCAAGACCTTTCATTTCACATCATGATCTTTGACCGTCCTTGTGACCTTGAACTCAGAGTTTGACATACTTTTAAGAAAACCTATTGAATATATTTGGAACTATTTTAGGCGGGATTTTTCATATTTTGTATATAGATTCTTTGTAGCAAGACCTTGTACACAATGGTGTTTGATCTTTTGACCTTGGAGTTTGACCTACTTTTTGAAAAATCTATGACTTATTCAGTATTTCCTGAGCTATTTAAGATAGGGCTTTCATATACTGTATATAGATTTCTTATGGCAAGGTCTTCATAGCATACCATGATCTGTGACCTTGGTTTTATCCATAACAGCAAGATAATATTAGTCACATTGATGTTGAGGCATCTCTGTGTTATGTGAATTCATTTTTATTTATGTTGTGATCCTTTAGGGCTTCATTAATTGGGGTCAACATTTTTCATCAGAAGAAAGATTGGCAAGAAAATCTGTTAAAAATCACAACATCATGCAGGGCCAAGATGACTCAAATGAGCGATGTGACCCATGGGCCTTTTCTTCACTGTATGAACCCTATAGTCCTCACCTTAGCATCAGGTGCCCCTATAACCAACAGGGCAATGGATTTTACAATATTGGTCTCCTTGCCTGTCATAACTGAGCAGTTTCATTTCCTAAATATTAAAGAGATGGGGAGAATTTATTTTAAAGGCATTTCATTTTCAAAGGTTTTGCTCAGCCCAAAGAGGCTTAAAAGGACCACAAAATCCATAAACTCTATATGCCATATCTGGTAAAAATTGGCCAAATAGTATAATTTTAAGACAAAGTTGAAAATGTCGAAATGTTAACAACTGCGAGGGACCTTCACTTATGGACAGACTAATTTCTGTGGAAACGAGGGGGTTATTTATATTCGGGTTTTTCCGAAATGATAGAGGACAGACACAGACATGAATCACAAAAGTCACCTGTTTATATGAGTACGCAATAAATTAATATATTGATGTCTCTTGAAGAATGACGAACATGTTTATATGAGTACGCAGTAAATTAATATATTGACGTCTCTTGAAGAATGTCGAACACATGATAATGAGTTTAATAGTCAACAAGTTCATTAACAGTTTGATGATGCCAACTATCCTTAATAGGTAGATTAGTCATTCTTGTTTTAATATATGTCATAATGAGTGGGAGTTGTTTTTGAACATTTCGGAGGGTACACAGTTATCTACAAAATATGACAACTGAACAATATATCCATGTATAGATTTTGCAATTCATAGCTGACTACACTCTCTGATTCATAAGTAATTAATTCTGATGTATTCTGTTAAATCTATCAAGTGGCTTATAAATGATAAATTCAGAATATATCACATCCATGTCCAAAATAAGCATAAACAGAACATTGTAACACTTATATCATGCATCATAATTCGTGTGGCGTAATCTGTTACAAGTCTGTTTCTTCGTTATTTGATAATATTGGAGATGTCGACAATATCTCCATGGTAAAATTCAAAATAAAACGGAACGAAATGCAAACACGCTTAAAGAAGCATGATTTATCTTCAGAAATATAACTTTAAAACACATCAGTGATGTCCATCCCCCCTTTTTTATTAGTGTAGGTCTTATAGAAATAAACAGAAAAATTTAACTCATATATATAAACATTAAAAAAAAATTCAATCTCTCATATGCATGCATGTAGAAATATGATAGTTTTTGCAAAAATAAAATAACACACACAAAGCACATTCATGCAAGGGAGGTAACTGGGAAAGAAGGCAGAATGATATCACATTAATCCTTAATCCTAATAATTTTTACAAAGTCCTACATCTATCGGAAATCTAAATTAAAGCTACGTTTTATGAGTCTTTTTAGTTGGTATCTTCAATATTTAACTATTGTGATACTTACTAGGGAAAAAAACAACAAACAAGTTTTAAAAAAGTTCATTAAAAAAGAATAATTAAGCCTTAGTATATTGATTGATTGAATATTGTTTTACGTCCCTCTCAAGAATATTTCACTCATATGGAGACGTCACCACTGCCGGTGAAGGGTTGCAAAATTTAGGCCTATGCTCGGTGCTTATGGCCATTGAGCACGGAGGGATCTTTATTGTGCCACACCTGCTGTGACACGGGACCTAGGTTTTAGCAGTCTCATCCGAAGGACCGCCCTATTTAGTCACCTCTTACAACAAGCAAGGGGGTACTGAGGACCTATTCTATTTCGGATCCCCACAATTAAGACATCATTGATCTAAGAAAGCCTCAAAGAAAAGGGAGTTGAAATTGCCATACCTTATTATTATACCCAGTAATTAATATTCTTAATTGTCAAATTCTAGTGAGAAACTAATCAAATTCTAGCTTTTATCTATTACTAATTGATACAGATTTACATTTTTATTAGAGTGTGGTATTTTGCATTAATAAGGTTCAGTATATGAATAATTAAGATTCCCACCCATAAACCACACCCTCCCTCCACCATGATATCGACCCAGGGACTGAATTTTACAGTTTTGGTAGAGGCTTCTTTCCTTCCATGCATCATCAGTATGAAGAGGAATTCATGCATTTTTGTTTGTATAAACATATATGAGACATATTTTTAAAAAACCTGCCCTAGCATTAAGAGCGACAGGCACTTGTTTCTGTAAATAAGTTATAGTATATAATAGACAGGGATTTATCCAGCTTTTATATGTTATTACCCATTTCATATTTAAGGGGAATTTTTGAGAATTCAATGATGAACTTCCTCCAGGGGAGGGGAGGGGGACATTCTCAGATCATAACATCTAAAAATAAGCACATCAATTGATTGATTACTGAATCTTGTTTATATAAATGCAAGACTTTGATGATATAGAAAAATACCTAGAATATACATGTATAAAATGATTTTTGTTCAAATCCCCATACAACTTCATGTAGTAGTTTCTACATTTCAAGGGGAATTTTTACCTGTGGAAGAGGAAATATTCATTTGTTTTCAGAGGGGGAAAGGTACCCTTTACCGGTAGTAAAAAGAATCTCAATAATTAAATCCCTGATAGACGTCATAACTTAATTACAGAAACAGGTGCCTGTGATTAGAACCATTTAATGGGAACCACTTTTCTATTATGCATTGTTACTACATGTACTCAGTTTGGTGATGTGATGTCTAGGAGTTAAGATCCCCCCCCCCCCCACAATAAGTTTTCACTATAATCACAGATAGCTAACATGGCCAGACCAGAGTTCATGCACTAAGGTACAGGTCTCCTTGCTTTTCATGACAATAAACAAGTTTACTGTTTTAAGAAAACATAGATTCATTTCCTAGGTATCAAAATTAAGCTAGAAGATGACACTGATTTAAAGTTTTGGCTCACCCCCAGGAGACCGAGGACACAAACACTTGTTTCATAAACTTGGCAAGTTATACTATATAATAACACATGTTATTATATAGTAATATAACTTGCCAAGTTTATGAAACAAGCGCCTGTGACTGAGGACCACACAATTTCAAACTTAATTAAGTTGTCTTTACCCCATAAATACAGTACACCAAATTTGGTAAAAATTGGCCATATGGTATAGTTTTAAGACGAAGTTGAAAATGTTGAAATGTTAAATTTGAAATGTTCATTTTTTAAAGACAAAGTTGAAATGTTAATTTCAAATGTTCATAATGTAAGACAAAGTTGAAATGTTAAGAACTGCAAGCGATAGTACAGTCGTTTGCCTAGTTCCGGATCACATTTTCATTCATGATTGCTAGCGGTATAATCCACAAAGGTTTTAATTGTCTTGTGAGAAGATCAGAAGTTACTAAAATGAAAAATAACAAAAATTATTTGAAAATCATGGTAAATATCACCGGCCTTTGCATTTTCCATAACCGTGTTCATGGGTCAGTTCCGAATCACACTGCCAGTTCTGAATCACGGGGATGTTTGAAACAACTGCAGGCCAATTCGAACTTGACTGACCCGATCCGACTTTCAATCGGTTCGAAACTTTAAATCAGTACGTGTGTATGTTTATTTTGCTTAATATATAATACCTAGTTTTTGTAGAAATAAAATCAAATCAAACACTTACTTTAAATTAATCTTTACATTATTGACGTTATATTATATATTGAACAATATTCAAAGCTTCACATTTAGGCATTGACAATTATAGCCAAAACTGCGGCATTCAAAATTCTCTTAATCAACATTAATAATTATCTTTCTCCGAGTGTGGTTATGATCTAAAGTTATATCTACCTGGGATAACAATCCATCGGCATTTTCTTGTGGAGTTGGCGGGGTTGGGAAGAAAAAATAATACAGTCATACATGTATATTAATATGCTTAAAATTGAATTGACTGCAGTAGGCCTATACTTTTTAAATAGCAATTTCAAGATGTAAATTTAGATGCAATACATAGTATATTTACTGTCACGATTTTCTCATTTTAAAATGTATTTATGGGGGAGGGGGGGGGGTATCCATTTTGATAATCACAAAAAAATAATTTATTGTGTTTATAAAGAAAATGTGTGCGTATTATATCTGACACTACTTCTATAAATTGAACAGTGCATTTAATATAAACTGAGATAGTGCTCTAAGTTTAAAACTAATTAAGTTCAACAAGTCGTGTATGACAGTAGTTGACATGACTGATCCGGAATTGGACAAGCAGATGGTGTCTCTTTGGTAAGGCATATCAACTACAATAATGCATTCACTGAAGAAATATTTATTGATACATTTGCTGAAAGATATATCAATTAAATGAATTAATTTTTTGTGCAGAAAACTGCAATTGGTTATTTTTTAGCTAATAGACATTAACTTTTCCCTCCAGTGCGATTTTTTCCCAAGCGTGTAAGTGACTAAGATGTCGAAGTCCAAATGTATTAAAGAAGTATGACAAGTAATAAACATGGGTTGGATAAAAATTACAACAGTTTTGTATCCCTCAGTAATCATTTTCAACGTGATTTACCTTTCTAAGTAAAAATCATTTCATTAATTAAGTATTTTTTAATGATAATTACAAAGTGATTCGGAACTGGCAATGATCCGGAACTGGGCAAAAGCTAAACTGTATTGTTTCACTGCCTACCTTCTGGTCAATTTTATAAAGTTATCATTTTAAAATGATTTTTTATATCAATATACATGTAGATATTTATATGAATTTTCATAAAAGTTGATTTATTTGGGTTAAAATCACATATTTCTCCATATAGGAATCAATGGAAATCAGAAAATATTTTTAAAACCCATTTTCCTCCTGTGAAACACAAATTCCTTTTTGCAGGTATTATAAATTGTCATTTAGCAAATTCATATATTAACAATTTTTGTTGTTTCACTTCAGGGGGAGGGGAGATGTTTTACAGACCAAAACTCAGTGAAATTAAATGTTCAATTGCAAATGAGGTTAAAGTCTGTGAGAAATGGAGATCAACCATTTTTACTCAATGATATAAGTAATTTGACAAATTAAATGGTTATTTATTGATATCAAAAAGCATTTTAAAATATATAATGTTTTAAAGCCTTGTTTTAAGGAACACATTCTTCTACCCCTGATCAAAAGCAGTTGAGATTAAGAGCAATTGATTAATTAACACTGATATTAAAGTTAGTAATCAATTACTAATGGATTCTACTATGCATCTAAAAAGGTTAATCATTAGCAAAATTAATAAGCTTTTTAAAATATATGAGTTGAAAATGCGTAGTTCTTTAAATGTTCATTTTAAGACAATTTAAATTAAGTTAATTGAAATGTTAATTTCAAATGTTCATTTTAAGGTGGAAATTGATCCTCATTTGACTTATCAATATGAATGGTTAAAAGTGGAAAAACTGTATTAATTTCCACTCAATATAGTTTAATTTAATCAATAACCAAAGAAAATGTGTATGTTGCCACCTTTTTAAAGATGTCAGACATACAAAAACAGAAGTATATATCAACATTAAACAATCACACATTTTCGTTAAACAGAATAATGAAAATTAATAAAAACTTACTGAAATGACAAATTTTAAATGTCAACAGTTTAAGAAAACTGCTAATTTATAGATATATAAAGATTAATTGTGGATATTAGGGAAATCATTGTGTCATAGACATGCAGTATAGGAAATTCCAGCATAGGAGTTATTGCCCTTGACAACATTTTTAGAATTATAAATAATTGATTATCTATGGAAAATAAAACTTTTTCAGTATCAAAAGTTTACCAGATTTTTTACTTTATTCAGTGAATGAAATTCCTCTGAAAAAGATATTTCTATCATGCGCAAAATTTAATTAAATAAAGATTTTGCAAAAACCTGTGACATCACATGAGGATCGATCAACCTTAAGACAAAGTTGAAATGTTCATTTTAAGACAAAGTTGAAATGTTCATTTTAAGACAAAGTTGGACAAGGATGTACAAACGTCAACGGAGATTAAATCTAAGACTTATGTTGAAACTGAGTTTGTAAGATTTGAGAGTTTTTCTAGATCTGATCGAGTATACATGTCCTAATTTAATAAATATCAATACTAATACGCAATAGCCGACTATCACTGTACTGAGGTCTTTATAAGTATGACAAACTTGATAATGAGTTTCATTGTCAACAAGTTAATTATCAGTTTGCTGATGCTTCGAAACTAGGCCTATTACGTATTCTTTGTTAGATCAATATTTATGCAGTTATGAATCATTTTCACCAACGTTGGAATAAACATGTTAAGTAATGTATGGGAGCTGTTTTTAATGTTTTCTCATTGGTAAAATCCAAGATGAATCAAATGAAATGTAATGAACCTAAAGAAACATAATTTATCGATAGAAAAACAACAAAACAGGTTCACATAAATGTAACAGGTATGGAGAAAATGCAAAGGACCAGATGGGATTTGAACCCTGGACAGGCCCAAGAATCTTTCATTAAGTGCTCTACCAACTGAGCTATCCAGCCACCATCTAACCCTTTCAGTACGTGATGTGGGGGTTTCCATCATTTGTTGTATACAACCTACCATTGGGTCAAATGCTGTCCGACTTGTTTCATATTGATTGCTAGGTCATTCTTGGCACACTGATTTTGACTACGGATAACTCCGTTTACCTGATCAAGATATAGGGCTCACAGTGGTTGTGACCAATAGACAGAGGATGCTTACTCCTCTTAGGCACTTTATCCAGCCTCTGGTATATCCAGGGGTGCATGTTTGCCCAACTCTCTATTTTGTATTTCCTATTGGAGTTATGAGATTGGTCACTGTTCGTTATCTTCACCTTTTCATGAAATAGTTAGGACAGCCGCTGTCCTCCACGAATCGTGCCACTTTATCTTGCACATTGTTAAAATTTTCTATATTACTAAAAGCAGTAGTTAAGTTGAAAACATTCAACTCTTTGATTTAAACAAGACAGTCCGCTCTAACCAATAGCTACCATTTACAGGTTCAATATTGAATATAGGCACTTGATTCTTTAATCACCCCATGCCAAGAAATCTCATTTATAGTATTAGCTGTGTTTCTGTAGAAAATGTAGTAGTTAGGGCTATATAGACCGTGGATATCAACCTGGATAGCTCAGTGTGCATGGTTAGAGCACCTGTCTGGATAGCTCAGTGGTAAAAGCACCTGTCTGGATAGCTCAGTGGTTAGAACACCTGTCTGGATAGCTCAGTGGTAAGAACACCTGTCTGGATAGCTCAGTGGTTAGGGCACCTGCCTGGATAGCTCAGTGGCTAGGGCACCTGTCTGGATAGCTCAGTGGTTAGGGCACCTGTCTGGATAGCTCAGTGGTTAGAACACCTGTCTGGATAGCTCAGTGGTTAGGGCACCTGCCTGGATAGCTCAGTGGCTAGGGCACCTGTCTGGATAGCTCAGTGGTTAAGGCACCTGTCTGGATAGCTCAGTGGTTAGGGCACCTGTCTGGATAGCTCAGTGGTTAGAACACCTGTCTGGATAGCTCAGTGGTTAGGGCACCTGCCTGGATAGCTCAGTGGCTAGGGCACCTGTCTGGATAGCTCAGTGGTTAAGGCACCTGCCTGGATAGCTCAGTGGTTAGGACACCTACCTGGATAGCTCATTGGTTAGGGCACCTGTCTGGATAGCTCAGTGGTTAGGGCACCTGCCTGGATAGCTCAGTGGTTAGAGCACCTGTCTGGATAGCTCAGTGATTAAGACACCTGCCTGGATAGCTCATTGGTTAGGGCACCTGACAGGACATGCAGGTTTGATTTCTGGTCCAGCCACAGATTTTTCTCCTTTCCTATTTTACAATAACAGAGTTATCAGTACATCATTATATACATAAATCCAGTGTTTCTGTCTGAAAGTCCCACTTATACCAGTAGTTAAACAGGTCAGAAGAGGTCCTCTGATCTCTGGTTCGGTACACTGGACCATTCCTTGATCTCTTATTGGTTCAGTAAAAGTTATGACCAAGGTTAAAGTTAACACACACACATGGACTCTGGTAGACCAAACAATACTCTGATCCTTGTACATAAAAGCATCATTTCATTATTAACCACATGTTCTACTATGTGATAGAAAAACTTTCAAGAAGTATATATAAATACTTAATTGAGGGTATGAACTGCGATGCTTCACGCAGGCATGTTAGCACTTCATGAAAAGTATGCCAGCGTGAAGCATTGCAGTTCATTCCCTCATGTATTTTCAAAATTAGGTTTATTTTTATACCCCCCGAACGAAGTTATGGGGGGGGGGGGGGGGGGGTATAGGAATCACTCTGTCTGTCCGTCTGTCTGTCTGTGTAGATTCGTGTCCGGGCCATAACTTCTTTGTTCTTTGACTTAGGCATACCATATTTGGCACACAGGTGGATCACCATGAGACGATGTGTCGAGTATCTTCATGACCTCTATATGACCTTGACCTCAAGGTCAAAATTAAAGGTTTTTACAACGGATTCATGTCAGGGCCATGACTTCTTTGTTCTTTGACATAGACATACCATATTTGACACATGAGTGTATCACCACAAGACGATGTGTTGGGTACTTCATGACCTCTATATGACCTTGAACTTTGACCTAAAGGTCAAAATTGATTATAGGGTTTTAACATAGTCATACCATAAGACATGGGTGTATCACCATGAGACTGTGTCATGTACATTCATGACCTCTTTATGACCTTGACCATTGATCTCAAGGTCAAAATTATAGGTTGATGCCATGGATTTCTGTTCGGACTATATCTTGCATTTTCTTCTACAAAGGCATACCTTATTTTTACACTCAGGAAAGAGGTAATTTATACCTATTAACAACACCCTTTGGGAGATTGGGGCAAGCGGGGGGTATTCTTAGTGAGCATATTGCTCACAGTACCTCTTGTTTATATCTATTTTCCTTTCTGCCAATGATTAAGATATATGATAATATATTTATATCAAGGTTCATACACATATTGTTCACAACTGCATCACATTCATGAGGAAACGGCTATCAATACAATTTGTAGATATATCAAAGGCAGAAACATTGGAAATGTAGATACAAGTTCCAGATTTATTAAATAAATCATCTTTTTCAGACCCCAGATGGCTCCAGACACACCAATCCTTTGTACCAAGATGCTGTGACATATCAAATCAAGATCTGTGATCAACTTTTCCCTTATGTTCAAGAGGTAATTGTTTTTTATTTATGCATATATTAAATGTGACTCATTCTTTTAGAATCACATACAAGGCCATGCAATTTCATTGAAACTAAGAACTCTCCAATTCTTTCATATACATCTCTCCAAACATGGAAATTGTGGTGATTATTTGGAGAGATGTATTTATGGAGAGATGTATCATAAATTTGTTGTTTATTTCTCTATCATGTGGCCACAAAACAAAAACAGCTATGAGTCATAAATGAAACGGCACTCAATCCCCTTCTCAATAGAATGATATTAACATGGCTGCGTAAACAAGGATGGATTCATTAACCCTGATTCTGATTCATAGCATAAGCACTCCCCAATTAATTTAAACAAGAGGCCCACATGCTTTATTGGTCATCTGAGCACCAGTTAAAAGTATCGCTAGTCTCAAGGGCTAAAAAATCTAGAAAAAATTTCCTGTTCTGAATATCAAAACGAAATTCAAGTACATGTATAAAACGAGATGTGTTCTTAAAACTTCAATGCCCTCAAAAGTGCATATACTGATGAAAGGCTTTACTTCATATAATGTATGCAACATTAAATGATATGATTAATTTGGACCCATCCTAAGAGTCAAACCCTGGAATTGTGAAATTCACCAGTTTTTCATACATCCTTTTCTGCTTTTTTCCTGAATATGCATTTAGTTGTTATATTATATCAGCAAACTTAAAGAAGTCCTTCAAATGATGAAGACAATAATCACTACAGGTTTGACTCCACCCTGAAACCAAACCCATACCACCCCCCCCCCCCCCCCCCACCCCCAGGATCCTGAAATTTACAATTTTGGTAAAAGATTACCAATTCCTAAATATCTATTTAGTTTCAGTTTAGTATCAATAGCTTTAAAGCAGATATCATTTACATGTTTTGTACATATACACTATATTACTAAGTTTGGCCCCGGCCTGGGGTCAGAACCTCTACCTAGTTTATCATGAATTTTACAGTTTTGTTAGAGACCTTCCTAGCTGCTCTACCTCATAATGCATTTATCCTTTATTACACATGTGCGATTGTAGAGAAGATTTTTTAAAAAAATTGTCAATTTTTAACAGTTTTTGCACTGCCACTAAGGCCCTAGGGGTGCAAGAGTCCTGAAATTTACAATTTATGTCCCCCTTGTCCCAAAGATGCTTCAATCCAAATTTGAAAAGAATTGGAATGGTAGTTAAGAATGTTCAATTCTTAACACACTTAATCACTGAACATTTTGGCCCCACCCAGATACCAAAACCTCTACCTCTTGTATCCATTTAATTTCAACAAATTTGAAAAGATTCATTGTATATTGTTTACATCTCTCTCTCTCTCTCTTTCACTCATATGGAGTTTTCATCATTGTCGGTGAGGGGTTGCAAAATTTTGGCCTGTGCTTGGCACTTACAGCAAGGAGGAATGGTTGGGTTTTTTTGCGGTCTCAGTTGTTTCTTATGACAAGGAAGAGGTACTGATGACCTATTCTACCCGGGGATCATCAAACAATTTTGATAAAGGACTACCTGCTCTTTCTAAATATCCAATTAGATAGCACTAAAGAAGATGTGCACTGTAATTTAAGTGTTTCACACATAAACACTATATAGTAAGTTTGGCCCCACCCTGGGGTCAGAACCCCTACCCTGGGGATCATCTAATTTACACTTTTGGTAGAGGCCTTCCTGGTCTACATCACTATGCATTTAGTTTTTTTTTTTACACATGTGTGTTCTTGAGAAGATTTTAGAAAATTGGTTAATTTTTGGCAATTTTTTGCCCTGCCCCTAAGGCCCCAGGGGTGTAGGAATCCTGAAATTTACAATTTATGCCCCCCTTGTTCCAATGATGCTTCATACCAAATTTGAAAAGAATTGGAATCATAGTTATCAAGAAGTTAAAAATTTCTGTTGTTCACACATTTGATAATTGACCATTTTGGCCCCACCCTAATATCAAAACCCCTACCCCTGGGATCATCAAATTTACAATTTTAGTAAAGGACTACCTGCTCTTTCTAAATATCCTTTTAGTTTCAATTTACTAGTATAAATAGCACTAAAGAAGGTGTTATTTAAGTGTTTTACGCATAAATACTATATAGCAAGTTTAGACCTGCCCAGGGGTCAAAACCCCTACCCCGGGGATCATGAAATTTACAATTTTGGTAGAAGCCTTCCTGCTCTACATCACTATGCATTTAGTTTTTCTTACACATATGTGGGTTGCTGAGAAGATTTTTGAGATTTGGTCAATTTTTAGCAGTTTTTGCCCCGCCTCAAGGGCCCCAGGAATCCTGAAATTTACAATTTATGTCCCTCTTGTCCCCAAAATGTTTCATATCCAATTTGAAAAGAATTGGAATAGCAGTTATCAAGAAGTTAAAAATATTCAATTGTTAGTGCACAACGACAGATGACAACCAATTGCAATAGGTCACCAGAGTAACTCCGGTGACCTAAAACGTTAACAAGAGTATGGCAAACAGTACCATATACGCCCGTTGGACAGTGAAATTCAACATGGAAGCATATTGTGCACTCTGAATTGATACAATACACATTCTGAATAGAAAATGAAACAAAATGTCGTTGCAATATCTATCTATGATGATAAAAAGTCCAGGAAACCATTTGATCTACTTATAGCCCCAAAGTAGGTCATGGTGCACCAATTAAGTTGAAATGACTGATTATGTATTTCTCTGAAAGGGAGGTTGTGACTACCCGGTACCTGTGACCATACCAAAACAAAACATGAGGCCCATGGGCCATATCGCTCACCAGAGTCACCTTGGTCCATATCAGAAGACTTTCCATATATATTTGCATGTAAAACCGTAGTCCCTATTATGGCCCCAACCTACCCCTGGAGGGTTCTTGAGAAGATTTTTAAAGATTGTCCCTCTATATTTGTATGTAAAAATTGGATCCCCTATTGTGGCCCCATCCGACCCCCTGGGGCCATGATTTTAACAAACTTGAATCTGCATTATGTCAGAAAGCTTTCATGTAAATATCAGCTTTTCTGTCTCATTGGTTCTTGAGAAGAAGATTTTTAAAGATTTTCCCTATATATTTGTATGTAAAACTTTGATCCCCTATTGTGGCCCCATCCGACTTCCGGGGGCCATGATTTTAACAAACTTGAATCTGCATTATATCAGGAAGCTGTCATATAAATCTCAGCTTTTCTGGCTCAGTGGTTCTTGAGAGGAAGATTTTTCCTATATATTTGTATGTACAACCCCCGGGGGCCAGGATTTTAACAATTTAGAATCTGCACTACCTAATAAAGCTTATCTATAAATTTCATCTTTTCTGGCCAAGTGGTTCTTGAGAAGAAGATTTTTTAATGACCCTACTCTATTTTTACCTTTTCTTGATTATCTTCCCTTGGAAGGTGGCCTGGCCCTTTCATTTAATAATTTAGAATTCCCTTTGTCTAAGGATGCTTTGTGCCAACTTTGGTTGAAATTGGCCCAGTGGTTTTTGAGAAGAAGTCAAAAATGTTAAAAGTTTACAAACGGACGGACACCGGAATATGGGTGATCAGAAAAGCTCACTTGAGCTTTTAGCTCAGGTAAGCTAAAAACTGTTTGACCTACTTCTACCCCTAAAGTACTGTAGGTCATAGTGCGCCAATCCAGCTGAAATGTTAACTGCACGTCTTCCTCCGAGAGGAAGCCTTTGACTAAATATCAGGGCAATATCTGTATCCATAATGAAAAAAAGCCTGGAAAACTGTCTGACCTATTTTTAGTCCAAAAGTAGGTCAAGGATGGACCAATCCAGCTGAAATGCAAACTGAACTTGTATTCTTCTGAGAGGAAACTTTTGACTAAATATCTGAGCAATATCAGTATCCGTAATGAAAAAAAGCCAAGAAAACTGTCTGACCTATTTTTAGTCCACAAGTGTATGTAGGTCAAGGATGGACCAATCCAGCTGAAGTGCAAACTGAACTTTTATTCCTCCAAGAGGAAGCCTTTGACTAAATATCAGAGCAATATCTGTATCCATAATGAAAAAAAAGCCCGGAAATCTGATTGACCTATTTTTAGCTGAAAAGTAGGTTATGGATGGACCAATCCAGCTGAAATGCAAACTGGACTTGTATTCCTCCAAGAGAAAGACTTTGACTAAATTTCAGGGCAATATCTGTATCCATAATGAAAAAAAGCCCAGAAAACTATTTGATCTACTTTTTGTCCTAATGTAGGTAACGAACGGACAGACCAATCCAACTGAAATGCAAACTGAACTTGTATTCCTCTGAAAGGAAGCTTATGTGTAAATTTCATGGCAATATCTGACACGCAAAAAAAGTTCAGAAAACTGTTTGACCTACTTATATCCTTAAAGTAGGTCAAGGATAGACCAATCCAGCTGAAATGCAAACTCACTCTTACAATTCTTGAGGGAGATATTGTGACCAAATTTCAAAGTTGTTCATGCATCTGTTACTGAAAAAAATCCGCAAAACATGACCCGGGACAGACTGACAGCCGGACAGCGCCATAACATAATACGTCCCATCTAACAACGAGCGTATAAAAATGTTCAATTGCTAATGCATGTTGCACAATGGATGGTTGCAGACCAAATGCAACAGATCACCTGAGTTTACTCAGATAACCTAAAAATGACGAATGATACATATATGTCTGCCCCTCTGTACTATGAAAATATCCGCTCCCCATTTAATTTCGAAAATGACAAATGATAAGTCTGCCCCTCTTTACTATAAATTATTTTTGCTCCCCATTTTTGAAATAATAAAAGATAAGTCTACATGGGTCTATATCCCTCTATACTATAAAAATTAACTTCATTTTACAGTAAAGAGTAAACCTATGTAGATTTATCATTTACAAAATTGAATTAAATTAGGAGCACCACTGATTTACAAATATTTTGTTTTTCTCCTCAGAAAGTGACACCAAACATTATGAAAATAGTCAATCTCAGTCCATCCCTGAAATCCAGTGTGGAGATCACAACCTACAGCAAGAAATGCCTACAAGTCGCCTGGAAGATTTCCACACAGAGTGACAAAGTCCATCTAGACAACAGTACCGTACGATTTTCTGACTTTGATACCGTCAAATACGATTACTTTGATGAAGAGCTAGAGAATCTTGATTACGTTGTGTGGCCGGCATTGCTTTCAGAGGGCTCCCAGTTGCTGGCTAAAGGTGTTGCCTTGGCAACATCAAATGTGCAATAGTTTGTATGCAAGATGTTGAATAACACTGATTTGGCATCGCATGCATGGAAACAATGGGAATTCCCCTACAGTCCACTCAATAATGTAGATGAGTGTCAATTAGTTTTCAACATTTTATGAATATGTACCATGTATGCATTCAACATTCTAATAAATTTTCAAAAAGACGTTCATGTCCTTAAGCATTGTTGCTTCTTCATGCAGAACACTATTGCAGGTGTAATTTTATCAAGATTCGTATTTAAAATTTTTAGTGTCATCGTGGTGAATACAGAGCACTAATATATGGTTGCATCAAAATATAAATTAAATCTATTCATCCATTATCATACATAAAAAGAATTTCTATGCATATTTCTTTCTCAAGAAATAGGGATGGTCATCAGGATTATGGGAGATTTTTTCCGACTCCAAATATTCTGTTGACATATATGTAGTTCGGATTTTCTATGTCTCAATCTTTGCTTGAATTTCTCGAAAAAATCTCAAACTTACGTTTGAATTTTCTTTGATTTGAGCAGTCAAAATTTGAATAAAATCTCGAACTTAAGTCAAAGTTTCAACCGTTTTTTTTTGTTTTGAGAAATCCAGGCCTGCTATGCGAGTGGCTTTTCGGGTTGCTATACATGAATAAACAGACACAGGTGTGAAATGTTGCCTTGTTTATTATGAATGAATAAACAGACACAGGTGTGAAATGTTGCCTTGTTTATTTACAAACTATATCATTTCATAATGTCTGATAAAATAAAGATGATATTAACAATGATTTCTAAATAAAACATTGTACACAACAACAGGCCAACAGTCGGATTCATCATGACAACAACCACCCTGAATTGTAGAAACTAGGGAACAGTCAAAAAATTGTCCCATGAGCAGTCTGATGGAGCTGCCTTTCTCTGCATTACATCTACAGTGTATGTATCATACATGCTTAAAATTCTAAAGAGATGTAATGATAAAAAATTATCTAATGAAATGCTTTTGCATAATAAAATCACATTTTTATGTCATGTATCGTGTTTTTTTTTGTTTTTAGCTTGGTAGCTTAATCAGAAATTTGAAACACCTGAAAAAGCTATCAATTTGTACATTCTCCAGGCATATGGGTATTTTAAGTGTTTATGAACTGAAATTGGACTTGGAACAAGGTGATATTCTGAGTTATCTCGAGGTCATAAGATCTCTTAGCTGCCTTGAACATCCCCCCCCAATTCAAAAAGTCTGTTGCAAAATATATGTACACACTGTACATAGATATTAAAACTAAGCGACTGGTGTAAAAAAAAAAACAACAACAAAAGATCTAAGATGAAATGCACAATTCAATAATATGGATTTGTTGTGTATAAAAACATGGTTTCATTGTGTGAATATTGCATACTGAAGAAAAAGGACATAGGAAACTAGAAAAGAGGAGAGATAGGTGACCATAGCCCTGTATAAAAGAAGAAATCAGGCTCTGGGATGGTTGAACTTAGATGAGCTCACTTTTTATCCCGGTCTCACTTTTATAGAAGGAACATATAGCAAACAAGTGAGACTTGATCAAAAGTGAGCATGCCTAAGCTTTATGCCCCCCGAACCAGAGAGGGTCCTGAGCAGTCGCATGCCTAAGCTTTATGCCCCGGAGCCAGAGAGGGTCTTGAGTAGTTGCATGCCTAAGCTTTATGCCCCGGAGCCAAAGAGGGTCTTGAGCAGTCGCATGCCTAAGCTTTACGCCCCGGAGCAAGAGAGGGTCTTGAGCAGTCTAGGTAAATGAAACACAAACACACAACTCGTAATTGTACACATGTCTAAATTGCTTTTATAAAATAAAACTTAGGTTAAAAATTTGATTAAATAGAACCAGTAGCTCTCCATTGTCCTCTTCACACAGTCAGTGTAAATAGATGCTCAAAGTATTCCATATGCCACAATCGAATTTCCATAACATTGTCTTCACATATAAATAAAACTCTGCCTCCTCTTCACGGCCCTATCTATTCTTGAATGCGCAATACCAGCAATGAAGTATGAGAACATGTGATGGCTTTGACCAAATCTTGCCTACTCGGCATGTGATCATCAAATCCCCTGAGTGATTTTCAAATCGCTCATGTTTTCACTTTCAATTTTCAAGGTCTGCAAGGAAGAAAAAATTGCTATCTTAAAAATGTGCTATGATAGTTTTGTATGTTTTTTTTTACCATAGTCATTGATAAGATTGAGTTTAAGATTTCATAAAAATAAAGATTTCGGTTCTATTGAATATATAGCATTATATAGAATATATACAATAGACAAAAATGTAATTTTGCTTCATTCAGAGCCACTGGATAGGTTTTCTAACACAAATATTGATAACAAAAATTTATAAACCTAATTTTTTCCCATCATTGAAATAATAAATCATAATTTTGCAACCAAATTTGTCGACACCAAAATGACAGTATTGCTTTAAGCCGCCACTTACTCTCTTGCGGCCGCCACTTAATTTATTTGGCGATCGCCACTTAATTTAGACATAAGGTTGTTAATAAAATTCCATAAATGCATAACATTAAATAATAATAAAGATAACAAGAAAATGTCTCCGAATACAATCAATGTCAAGTCAATTATAATAATTCTCTAGGTATGAATTGATGAAAAGTTTATATGAATGTAAGTAAATCTGAAATTCACAGAATTTTGTTATGATTTGACCTACCTTCTCATTGGCTAAATGAAGCAGACAATGATGTGATCTGCCTTTTCATTGGCTAGATGAAGCAGACAATGATTTGATCTGCCTTTTCATTGGCTAGATGAAGCAGACAATGATTTGATCTACCTTTTCATCGGCTAGATGAAGCAGACAATGATTTGACCTACCTTTTCATTGGCTAGATGAAGCAGACAGACAAATGTTATAGGAACACTAAGATTTTTTGCCATATGAGAGGACACATTCTGAGGTAGATCATTAAGAAGTTCCTGAAAGGACAAACTGCCACTCATGTCTACACCTTCACTGTTGGTGGAGTGTTCTCCTCCATTCTGCAAAAATTAAAATCAGATTCTACAATGTCTACGTCTATATAAATCCTTCGCAATGCTAAGGACACTTGCAATAAACTTTAAAAAAAATAAATGATGAAAACTAAATTTACGTTATTATAAGTAAAATGATTCAAATTACCATATGGTATGCAATTTACCAGAGACCCATGGGCCACATCGCTCACCTGAGTCACCTTGGCCCATATTTAAAGATTTTCCCTGCCTATTCACATGTAAAACTTGATCCTTATTGTGGCACCAACCTACCCCCAGGGGCCATTAATTTTACAAACTTGAATCTGCACTGTCAGGAAGCATTCATGCAAATGTAAACTTTTCTGGCTTAGTGGTTCTTGAAAAGAAGATCTTAACCCCACACTATTTTTGCATTTTTGTGATTATCTCCCCTTTGAAGGGGTAATGGCCCTTCATTTTAACAAACTTGAATCCCTTTCACACAAGGATGATTTGTACCAAGTTTGGTTGAAATTGGTCCATTAGTTCTTGAGAAGATGATGTTCCTATATATCACCATGTAAAACTGATCCCCTATTGCAGCCCCATGATCTGAACAAACTTAAACCTACTTTACACCAGGAAGCTATCAGGAAAATTTCCACTCTTATCCCCCAATGGTTCTTGAGAAGAAGACTTTAAAAAATTTTCCCTACATATTCGTATGTAAAAAATTTGATTCCCTATTGTGGCCCCACCCTATCCCCGGGGTCATGATTTTAAAAACTTGAATCTTCACTATGTCAAGAAGCTTTCATGTAAATTTCAGCTTTTCTGGCTCAGTGGTTCTTGAGAAGATTTTTAAATGACCCCACCCTATTTTGCCTTTTTGTGATTATCTCTCCTTTGAAGGAGGCATGGTCCTTCATTTGATCAAACCTGAATCCCCTTCACCTAAGGATAATTTGTACCAAGTTTGGTTGAAATTGGCCCAGTGGTTCTGGAGAAGAGGTCAAAAGTGTGAAAAGTTTACAGACAGACGAACGGACAACGGGTGATCTAAAAAGATCACTTAAGCTTTCAACTCAGGTGAGCAAAAAAGAGTGAGGAAAATTTGTATAGTTATATATGGAGGGATAATATATTTCAACTTTTGAACATTATAGAAAATTACAAATCCCTTTAAATATTCTTTGTTAGGAATTGTGAATTAGTACTTATCACAACCAAATGAAAATAAAAAATATTTATCAATCCATTTTTTGGGGAATTGTGTCCTGGAGAATCCAAGTCAGAAAATGAATATCAAACATATACAATATCCTTCCCAGTGTTATTTCATTTTTGAGAATATCAATGCATGCAGAAATCGGGGGATATTGTCCAGAGAATAAGATGACCTTGGGAATCTGACCTTGAGAATCTTGAGTTAACGTTACACAACTTAAAGAATAATACTGTACAGCTGAAAGTTTGGGAAATATCACCGTTAATTTACCACAAAAATATTTTAATATGTATGATTGTAGTTTAAACAAAAGAAAATATCATGAAAGTAAAATATTAAAAAGCTTGTTATCACATAGAATTATGGGAATGAAAAGTAGTGCCTGTGAACACGACATAGCTAGACACCTTTCCCTGAACACGTGTCAGCTGACCATGTTTGATGATTGTGAACACGTGTCAACTGACAATGTTTGATGATTGTGAACACGTGTCAACTGACAATGTTTGATGATTGTGAACACGTGTCAGCTGACAATGTTGATGATTCCCTGAACACGTGTCAACTGACAATGTTTGATGATTGTGAACACGTGTCAGCTGACAATGTTTGATGATTCTGAACACGTGTCAGCTGACAATGTTTGATGATTCCCTGAACACGTGTCAGCTGACAATGTTTGATGATTGTGAACACGTGTCAACTGACAATGTTTGATGATTCTGAACACGTGTCAGCTGACAATGTTTGATGATTCTGAACACGTGTCAACTGACAATGTTTGATGATTCTGAACACGTGTCATCTGACAATGTTTGATGATTCCCTGAACATGTGTCAGCTGACAATGTTTGATGATTCCCTGAACACGTGTCAGCTGACAATGTTTAATGATTCTGAACACGTGTCAACTGACAATGTTTAATGATTCTGAACACGTGTCAACTGACAATGTTTAATGATTCTGAACACGTGTCAGCTGACAATGTTTGATGATTCTGAACACGTGTCAGCTGACAATGTTTGATGATTCCCTGAACACGTGTCAACTGACAATGTTTGATGATTCCCTGAACACGTGTCAACTGACAATGTTTAATGACTCTGAACACGTGTCAACTGACAATGTTTAATGATTCTGAACACGTGTCAGCTGACAATGTTTGATGATTCTGAACACGTGTCAGCTGACAATGTCTGATGATTCCCTGAACACGTGTCAGCTGACAATGTCTGATGATTCCCTGAACACGTGTCAGCTGACAATGTCTGATGATTCCCTGAACACGTGTCAGCTGACAATGTTTAATGATTCTGAACACGTGTCAGCTGACAATGTTTGATGATTCTGAACACGTGTCAACTGACAATGTTTGATGATTCCCTGAACACGTGTCAGCTGATAATGTTTAATGATTCCCTGAACACGTGTCAGCTGACAATGTTTGATGATTCTGAACACGTGTCAGCTGACAATGTTTGATGATTCCCTGAACACGTGTCAGCTGACAATGTTTGATGATTCCCTGAACACGTGTCAGCTGACAATGTTTGATGATTCCCTGAACACGTGTCAACTGACAATGTTTGATGATTCTGAACACGTGTCAGCTGACAATGTTTGATGATTCCCTGAACATGTGTCAGTTGATAATGTTTGATGATTCCCTGAACACATGTCAGCTGACAATGTTTGATGATTCTGAACATGTGTCAGCTGACAATGTTTGATGATTCCCTGAACACGTGTCAACTGACAATGTCTGATGATTCCCTGAACACGTGTCAACTGACAATGTTTGATGATTCTTGATTTCAAAGTGTGAAAGTTACAAGCCGGACATGAAAAATTGAACAGAAATCTTCGCAAAAGTATTACATACCCCATCACAGATGAGAATATAAAAAAGCTTTGAAAATAAATTAATTAAATCTTACACATGGCCTATCTACTTTCTGTAGGTTTACAGTCATAAGATTTTACAAAGTTGAAAGATCTTGTCTTACCTCTACGGGGTTTTCTCCAGATCCTTCAGCCCCTGATTCTTCTGTAGATACTTCCGGGTTTTCTTTATTGACAACCTTTGATTTCGTTGTCAGTAAATGCCAAATGACCCCTTTCAACTTCTTGACATCCAGTTTTTTTGCTGTCTTTGCATAGTTAATATCAATCTTTTCAACCTGTAAAAAATATGTAGATTTTGTAAATTTTAAAAGCAAAGGATGACTGCCTTTAAATATTCATTACTGTAAATACTACAGCATTCCAAGTGTGTAGCCTGCAAAATAACATATAACTACTAATTCAATTCAATTCAATTATTTCCTTCTCTCCCCATGGAGAATATGGTCGTGAACAATTCTTGTAAAACTGGGTTTCATCTTGTAAAATATTATATTTACAAGTCCAACAGGCCTGGGCTTCTCGGAATATAATTGATATGCAGTTAATATTATCCCACTGCTGAAACGACACGAGGTTTGAAATCAGATTACCATACAAGAATTGGAGTAAAAAACCCTGTAAGTGGTTTCACTTAGTCTAGCAATCCCTTCTTCTTCAACACTGTTTTTAAAATTGAATGCAAGAGTGTAATACTATGGGTTTGATTTGGGCCTGTAAATTACTTGTCTACTTGTAATAAACAATCCTGCTCGACGACAAAATGGCCAGTGCTCAAAAATGTTTTCCCCAAAGACTTTAAGTCCATACCTTGTTCAGCAGACCCCCCCCCCCCCCCAACTATTAATGAAATAAGACAAGTGGTACCTTGTTTGGTTGAGATACGAGCTTATCTCCCATTAAGGTTGTGTTATTGAGTGTGTTGTCCGGCTGCATACTGAAGTCATCTGGACTGAAATTTCCTTCACCCGCCGTAAAGTCGAATCCACCACTTGCATCATTGTCGTCATCCACTTCCTGAAAATGAAACACAAAGGATCACATATTAGAAGTATTTATACATGGATTTGTAAGATACAAAAATCATAAACAAAGTACTACAGAGTCTACACTACAGAATTAGGCAAGACTAGTTTCTCATTTATTATTCATGACCGTTCATGCTGATTCAACGATCACAAACAGACTTTTATCGGTCATCTCTTAGCACTTGATGTTATGTTTTTGTGTCAATTTATTATAACATAACAATGGAAAGCTTTCCATCTTGTTAAAGCTCGTTTAACTGCCTCAAACATCAGTGCAGTAATCAATCAAAATTCAGATAATTACAAAACAGTTGCACTAAAATAATCCTATTTTTTTTTCTTCTTTCGAATACAGACCAAATTTATATCCCGTACATCCTTCACAATCCTATTTTCGCATAAATTCGCGATTCTGACTTGATGCATAAATAAAAGTTCTTATGAATAATTTTGTACAAACGCATAATGATGAAAAAATTTAACATCTGTCTTGCTGATAAATCTGGCAAGGTCAGGTTAAGTGGCTCAGGTGACCTTGGAATGATATGCTGGTCATAACAAACCTCATCTCCTTTGGGACAGTAATTTTCTTTGTCGTTTGGATTTTCGTAGTTATAATTTTCTATTTCCTCGTCTATATCTGCTGATGCTGTGTCTTGTCTTTTAATCTAGAAATATACAACGAAAATCTTCTTCATGTGGGTCACTAAATATGACTACAAACATCTGTAGTTCATACATACATGAACAGCAATACATGTATCTACATCATTATTTCGCTCCAGATTTTTGGAATTCGATACACTGTACATTTTTGAACAGCGTGAGCACAGAAAGTTCCCAGTAAACACATTAATATTTCTTCCTCTAAAAGTTTCACATTCAACATTGTAGCGTCCTTTCACTCACCATAACCTGACTTTTACAGAAGAGTCTGAAGAGCTTGTCGGCATCGTAATGGAGATCTTTGGGCAGGGTGTTCCTCTCTTTGCTATACTTGGTGAGAGTCGACTTTGTTAGAGTGATGGATTTGGATGGCTTGAAGTACTTAGCAAAGTCTTTTTCTTCCTTCACTGTGTCATAGTCTATGTCCAACAGAGCTTTCTTATTTCTCTGTGTTTTGTCCGCCTGTGATTTTGTTCTGGGATCTTCAAAAGAGAATGATATTCAGTGGGAAATAAAACTTTCAGCAAAATGGATTCTTTTAATAACACTAAAGGTATTTGACTATGAAGGAATCCAAACACATGGACAACCTTGATTATCTGCAGAAACAAGAGGCCCATGGGCCAAATTGCTCACCTGAGTCACCTTGGCCCTTGGTTCTTGAGAAGATTTTTAAAGATTTTCACTATATATTTGTATGTAAAACTTTGATTCCCTATTGTGGCCTCACCCTACCCCTGGTGGCCATGATGTTTACAAACTCGAATCTGCACCATGTCAGGAAGCTTTTATATAATGTAAACTTCTCTGGCCCAATGGTTCTTGAGAAAAAGATTTTCACTATATATTCCCATGTAAATCTTTGATCCCCCTATTGTGGCCCCATCCTACCCCTGGCGACCATGATTTTAATAAACTTGAATCTGCACTATGTCAGGAAGCTTTCATGTATATATAAACTTTTCTGGTCCAGTGGTTCTTGAGACGATTTTAAAGGATTTACGCTAGATATTTCTATGTAAAACTTTGATCCCCTATTGTGGCCCCATTCTACCCCCACTACCTTGCACTATGTCAGGACACTTTCATGTAAATTTGTACTTTCCTGGCCCAGTGGTTTTGAGAAGAAGATTTTTTAAGATTTTCCTTAAATATTTGCATGTAAATCTTTTATCCCCTACTGTGGCCCCATCCTACCCCTGGGGATCATGATTTTAACAAACTTGAATCTGCACTATGTCAGGAAGCTTTCATATGAATTTCAGCTCTTCTGGCCCAGTGGAAGTAAAATGAAGACAAATTTGTTCAGGGTTGGTCCTTTTAGGGGGCATAATGAAAGTAAAATGAAGACTATTTGTTCAGGGCTGGTCCTCTTTACATGTATATTCACAAATCATTATCTGTACCTTTAGACAGAGGTCCTATTCGCCAATGAGCTGGCCCGGCCCACGCCCTGAGAAGTGTCTTGTTGAAGTAGGAATAATCTGATGGTTCCGAGGCCAGCACACTCAGGAGGGTTCCTGTTGTCCCATGTCTGATCAAAAGAATAATATCTGATACCAATACAATCAATAAGCACATCATGAGATGTGCATTAGTTCTGCTAATATTTAGTTTACATGAGATGTGCATTAGTTCTGTTAATATTTAGCTTAAGTGATATTTGCATTAGTTCTGTTAATATTTAGCTTACGGGAGATCTACATTAGTTCTGCTAATATTTAGCTTAGTGAGATGTGCATTAGTTCTACTAATATTTAGCTTAGTGAGATGTGCATTAGCTCTGTTAATATTTAGCTTATGTGAGATCCCTGATTGCACTCTGCTTTAGTTCTGCTAATGTTGAAATCTGCATTAGTTCTGCTAATGTTTAGCTTACGTGAGATCCCTGATTGCACTCTGCATAAGTTCTGCTGCTTTGCCGTCCCCAATACAGATGGATTTCTCCGTGATTTGGTTGTCTCCCCCTGAGTCACCATCATCATCTGTATGAAAAGTACAAACAGTTAACATAGGCAAAGTGAGCAGAGCATTTCTTCGGAACACAGCAACATCCAACGGGTGATGTTCTCAAATATCAACTCTCGACTATTACATTTAATGGGTGACATCCTCAAATATTAACTCTTGACTATTACATTTAATGAGTGACATTCTCAAATATAACTCTCGACTATTACATTTAATGGGTGACATCCTCAAATACTAACTCTCGACTATTACATTTAATGGGTGACATTCTCAAATACTAACTCTCGACTATTACATTTAATGGGTGACATTCTCAAATATTAACTCTGGACTATTACATTTAATGGGTGATGTTCTCAAATATTAACTCTACACCAATACATTCAATGAGTGACATTCTCAAATATTAACTCTCGACTATTACATTTAATGGGTGACGTCCTCAAATATTAACTCTCGACTATTACATTTAATGAGTGACATTCTCAAATATTAACTCTAGATCAATACATTCAATGGGTGATGTTCACAAATATTAACTTCTGACTATTACATTTAATGGGTGATGTTCTCAAATATTAACTCTGGACTATTACATTTAATGGGTGACATTCTCAAATATTAACTCTGGACTATTACATTTAATGTGTGATGTTCTCAAATATTAACTCTGGACTATTACATTTAATGGGTGACATTCTCAAATATTAACTCTGGACTATTACATTTAATGGGTGACATTCTCAAATATTAACTCTGGACTATTACATTTAATGGGTGATGTTCTCAAATATTAACTCTGGACTATTACATTTAATGGGTGATGTTCTCAAATATTAACTCTGGACTATTACATTTAATGGGTGATGTTCTCGGATATTAACTCTGGACTATTACATTTAATGGGTGACGTTCTCAAATATTAACTCTGGACTATTACATTTAATGGGTGATGTTCTCAAATATTAACTCTGGACTATTACATTTAATGGGTGACATTCTCAAATATTAACTCTGGACTATTACATTTAATGGGTGATGTTCTCAAATATTAACTCTGGACTATTACATTTAATGGGTGATGTTCTCAAATATTAACTCTGGACTATTACATTTAATGGGTGATGTTCTCGGATATTAACTCTGGACTATTACATTTAATGGGTGACGTTCTCAAATATTAACTCTGGACTATTACATTTAATGGGTGATGTTCTCAAATATTAACTCTGGACTATTACATTTAATGGGTGATGTTCACAAATATTAACTCTGGACTATTACATTTAATGGGTGATGTTCACAAATATTAACTCTGGACTATTACATTTAATGGGTGATGTTCTCAAATATTAACTCTGGACTATTACATTTAATGGGTGATGTTCTCAAATATTAACTCTGGACTATTACATTTAATGGGTGATGTTCACAAATATTAACTCTGGACTATTACATTTAATGGGTGATGCTCACAAATATTAACTCTGGACTATTACATTTAATGGGTGATGCTCACAAATATTAACTCTGGACTATTACATTTAATGGGTGATGTTCTCAAATACTAACTCTGGACTATTACATTTAATGGGTGATGTTCACAAATATTAACTCTGGACTATTACATTTAATGGGTGATGCTCACAAATATTAACTCTGGACTATTACATTTAATGGGTGATGCTCACAAATATTAACTCTGGACTATTACATTTAATGGGTGATGCTCACAAATATTAACTCTGGACTATTACATTTAATGGGTGATGTTCTCAAATATTAACTCTGGACTATTACATTTAATGGGTGATGTTCTCGGATATTAACTCTGGACTATTACATTTAATGGGTGACGTTCTCAAATATTAACTCTGGACTATTACATTTAATGGGTGATGTTCTCGGATATTAACTCTGGACTATTACATTTAATGGGTGATGTTCTCAAATATTAACTCTGGACTATTACATTTAATGGGTGATGTTCTCGGATATTAACTCTGGACTATTACATTTAATGGGTGACGTTCTCAAATATTAACTCTGGACTATTACATTTAATGGGTGATGTTCTCAAATATTAACTCTGGACTATTACATTTAATGGGTGATGCTCACAAATATTAACTCTGGACTATTACATTTAATGGGTGATGTTCTCGGATATTAACTCTGGACTATTACATTTAATGGGTGATGTTCTCAAATATTAACTCTGGACTATTACATTTAATGGGTGATGTTCTCAAATATTAACTCTGGACTATTACATTTAATGGGTGATGTTCTCAAATATTAACTCTGGACTATTACATTTAATGGGTGATGTTCTCAAATATTAACTCTGGACTATTACATTTAATGGGTGATGTTCTCAAATATTAACTCTGGACTATTACATTTAATGGGTGATGTTCTCAAATATTAACTCTGGACTATTACATTTAATGGGTGATGTTCTCAAATATTAACTCTGGACTATTACATTTAATGGGTGATGTTCACAAATATTAACTCTGGACTATTACATTTAATGGGTGATGCTCACAAATATTAACTCTGGACTATTACATTTAATGGGTGATGCTCACAAATATTAACTCTGGACTATTACATTTAATGGGTGATGCTCACAAATATTAACTCTGGACTATTACATTTAATGGGTGATGTTCTCAAATATTAACTCTGGACTATTACATTTAATGGGTGATGTTCTCGGATATTAACTCTGGACTATTACATTTAATGGGTGACGTTCTCAAATATTAACTCTGGACTATTACATTTAATGGGTGATGTTCTCGGATATTAACTCTGGACTATTACATTTAATGGGTGATGTTCTCAAATATTAACTCTGGACTATTACATTTAATGGGTGATGTTCTCGGATATTAACTCTGGACTATTACATTTAATGGGTGACGTTCTCAAATATTAACTCTGGACTATTACATTTAATGGGTGATGTTCTCAAATATTAACTCTGGACTATTACATTTAATGGGTGATGCTCACAAATATTAACTCTGGACTATTACATTTAATGGGTGATGTTCTCGGATATTAACTCTGGACTATTACATTTAATGGGTGATGTTCTCAAATATTAACTCTGGACTATTACATTTAATGGGTGATGTTCTCAAATATTAACTCTGGACTATTACATTTAATGGGTGATGTTCTCAAATATTAACTCTGGACTATTACATTTAATGGGTGATGTTCTCAAATATTAACTCTGGACTATTACATTTAATGGGTGATGTTCTCAAATATTAACTCTGGACTATTACATTTAATGGGTGATGTTCTCAAATATTAACTCTGGACTATTACATTTAATGGGTGATGTTCTCAAATATTAACTCTGGACTATTACATTTAATGGGTGATGCTCACAAATATTAACTCTGGACTATTACATTTAATGGGTGATGTTCTCAAATATTAACTCTGGACTATTACATTTAATGGGTGATGTTCTCAAATATTAACTCTGGACTATTACATTTAATGGGTGATGTTCTCAAATATTAACTCTGGACTATTACATTTAATGGGTGATGTTCACAAATATTAACTCTGGACTATTACATTTAATGGGTGATGTTCACAAATATTAACTCTGGACTATTACATTTAATGGGTGATGTTCACAAATATTAACTCTGGACTATTACATTTAATGGGTGATGTTCTCAAATATTAACTCTGGACTATTACATTTAATGGGTGACGTTCTCAAATATTAACTCTGGACTATTACATTTAATGGGTGATGTTCACAAATATTAACTCTGGACTATTACATTTAATGGGTGATGTTCTCAAATATTAACTCTGGACTATTACATTTAATGGGTGATGTTCTCAAATATTAACTCTGGACTATTACATTTAATGGGTGATGTTCTCAAATATTAACTCTGGACTATTACATTTAATGGGTGATGTTCTCAAATATTAACTCTGGACTATTACATTTAATGGGTGACATTCTCAAATATTAACTCTGGACTATTACATTTAATGGGTGATGTTCTCAAATATTAACTCTGGACTATTACATTTAATGGGTGATGTTCTCAAATATTAACTCTGGACTATTACATTTAATGGGTGACATTCTCAAATATTAACTCTGGACTATTACATTTAATGGGTGATGTTCTCAAATATTAACTCTGGACTATTACATTTAATGGGTGATGTTCTCAAATATTAACTCTGGACTATTACATTTAATGGGTGATGTTCTCAAATATTAACTCTGGACTATTACATTTAATGGGTGATGTTCTCAAATATTAACTCTGGACTATTACATTTAATGGGTGATGTTCTCAAATATTAACTCTGGACTATTACATTTAATGGGTGATGTTCACAAATATTAACTCTGGACTATTACATTTAATGGGTGATGTTCTCAAATATTAACTCTGGACTATTACATTTAATGGGTGATGTTCTCAAATATTAACTCTGGACTATTACATTTAATGGGTGATGTTCTCAAATATTAACTCTGGACTATTACATTTAATGGGTGATGTTCTCAAATATTAACTCTGGACTATTACATTTAATGGGTGATGTTCTCAAATATTAACTCTGGACTATTAGTCTCCTTCTTTGACCTATACATCAACGGGAGTAAAACGTACAATGCATACAGCATGTGTGATGCTAAAAGATCAAGAAGTATGCTATTGTATGATAACATTTGCTGTACTCAGTAACAGAATGTGACCTTGACCTATGACCTGTTAACCAAGAAATACATTGGCAGTTTTCTCAATCCCAAACTATCGTCTCTGGAACAATTATGAGAAGAAAAACAAAAATGCTACTCTTTGTATGAGTAATTAACACTTACAATTAATCAATGTGACTTTGACCTATGATCTAGAAATCATTAGGAATCTTTCTGTCTCTATTTCATATTTCTGTTGCAAGTATGAGACAGAAAATTGGAATAATATTAATTATCCAGGTCCAATCAAGGATGTACAGAGATTTACTGCGGGTTGTATTCTATTCAGCCCAGGGCTGCAGGAGATACAGCCTGGGATAAATCCTGTATACCCTAAGTGTGTATGGAGTACCGCCCGGGGTAAATCCCGAACCTAAGTGTTTATGGAACATCGCCCGGGGTTAAATCTCCGTACAATCTAAGTGTGTATGGAATACCGCCCGGAATTAAATCTCCGTACACCCTAAATGGACCTGGAAAAGGAATTGATTTCCTAGGTAACCAAATGATACTGCATGGAATTATTTAGTGATTAAAATAAGGAATTAATGTCCATTGTTTTACGTGTGAATAACCTGACATCACAATACATGGAATCGTGACTAATAAGTTGTAAGGTAGAAATGTCCTCATTTTGTTTTCTTTGTGTGCAGATACAATGCATTGTGATGTCACATTATTTAACCCCCAGCTTTAGCAGGGTGTACAGGAATTTATACTTGGCCTGTTAACCAATCAAAACTCGTCTTACAAGTGACATAGGAAATAATACACTTTACATGGTGCCCACACAATATTGTTATATTCAATCTCTGACTGTGACCATCATCTATGACCTTTTCACCCAAAAATCAATAGGATCATCCTCTTCTTAATCATTGTAGCTAGAATGACACCAAAAAATGAGACAACTGTCTTCATATGGGTTCCACAACATTTTTCTCAGAGTATGTATGCACTGGCAGGAAAACTACATGTACAGTATGCCCTCTTTGACATTGTTGCAAGGGAATAATAACTTTCAACATCAATAATCCCAAATCGTCCTCTTCTTATCATTGTAGCTAGAATGAGACCAATATCCAAGACTCTTGATATGGGGTCCACAACATTTTTTTGGATGTATGAAAGCACAGGCAAGTAGACTACATGCATGTCCTCTTTGACTTTTTTTTGCAAGGGAATAATAACTTTCAACATCAATAACAACAAATACACATTGAACACACACTTTATGGGATGCAACCCCCCCCCCCCTTCCCCTTAAAAAAGGAGAATAAAACCATTCTTTGACTGTCAATATGTTGTTCACACGCGCAGATGTAAAATATGTGATAGAATTATTAATGACTGCTGGTTAAGGCAACTACCATGAACAGATCTTGCTGATATTTGTAAATCCAACTAAATCTCTTGAACATAGCAACATACATAATAAATACCTATGGCAACATTCTGCATCACACGTAATTCTTAATCATTAACAAAGAAAATGTGTTACAACATTACAAATTATAACGAAAAAACATTGAAGATGTTGGTAGAGAGTTTGTGCATGGTTATAAAGAAATTTTCTTTTTGAAGATGTTGATAGCGAGTTTGTGCATGGTTATAAAGAAAAATATTTTTTGAAGATGTTGATAGAGAGTTTGTGCATAGTTATAAAGAAAAAAAACCCATGGAAGACGGTAGAGAGTTTGTGCATAGTTCTAAAAAAAAACAAAAACAAGAGGCCCATGGGCCACATCGCTCACCTGAGTCACCTTGGCCCATATCTGAAGACTTTCCATATATATTTGCATGTAAAACCTTAGTCCCTATTATGGCCCAAACTACCCTTTGCAAACTTGAATCTACACTATGTCAGAAAGCTTTCATGTAAATGTCAACTTCTTTGGCCTAATGGTTCTTGAGAAGAAGATTTTTAAAGCTTTTTCCTATATTTGTATGTAAAACTTTGACCCCCCCCCCCTTCCACCTGTGGCCCCATCCTACCCCCCGGGGGCCATGATTTGAACAAACTTGAATCTGCACTATGTCAGAAAGTTTTCTTGTAAATATCAGCTTTTCTGACTCAGTGGTTATTGAGAAAAAGATTTTAACTATATATTTGTATGTAAAACTTTGATCCCCCCTTGTGGCACCATCCTACCCCCGGGGGCCATGATTTGAACAAACTTGAATCTGCATTATGTCAGGAAGCTTTCATGTAAATCTCAGCTTTTCTGGCTTAGTGGTTCTTGAGAAGAAGATTTTTAAAGTTTTTCCCTATATATTTGTATGTAAAACTTTGATCCCCCCTTGTGGCCCCATCCTACCCCCGGGGGCCATGATTTGAACAAACTTGAATCTGCACTATGTCAGAAAGTTTTCATGAAAAAATCAGCTTTTCTGGCTCGGTGGTTCTTGAGAAGAAGATTTTTCCTATATATTTGTATGTAAAACTTTGATCCCCTATTGTGGCCCCATCCAACCCCCGGAACCCATGATTTGAACAAACTTGAATCTGCATTATGTCAGGAAGCTTTCATGTAAATCTCAGCTTTTCTGGCTTAGTGGTTCTTGAGAAGAAGATTTTTAAAGTTTTTCCCTATATATTTGTATGTAAAACTTTGATCCCCCCTTGTGGCCCCATCCTACCCCCGGGGGCCATGATTTGAACAAACTTGAATCTGCACTATGTCAGAAAGTTTTCATGTAAAAATCAGCTTTTCTGGCTCAGTGGTTATTGAGAAAAAGATTTTCCCTATATATTTGTATGTAAAACTTTGATCCCCCTTGTGGCCCCGGGCATCCAACCCCCGGAGCCCATGATTTGAACAAACTTGAATCTGTATTATGTCAGGAAACTTTCATGTAAATCTCAGCTTTTCTGGCTTACTGGTTCTTGAGAAGAAGATTTTTAAAGTTTTTCCCTATATATTTGTATGTAAAACTTTGATCCCCCCTTGTGGCCCCATCCAACCCCCGGGGCCCATGATTTGAACAAACTTGAATCTGCACTATGTCAGAAAGTTTTCATGTAAAAATCAGCTTTTCTGGCTCAGTGGTTCTTGAGAAGAAGATTTTTAAAGATTTTTCCTATATATTTGTATGTAAAACTTTGATCCCCTATTGTGGCCCCATCCAACTCCCGGAGCCCATGATTTGAACAAACTTGAATCTGTACTATGTCAGAAAGTTTTCATGTAAAAATCAGCTTTTCTGACTCAGTGGTTCTTGAGAAGAAGATTTTTAAAGTTTTTCCCTATATATTTGTATGTAAAACTTTGATCCCCCCTTGTGGCCCCATCCTACCACCGGGGGCCATGATTTGAACAAACTTGAATCTGCAATATGTCAGGAAGCTTTCAGGTAAATTTCAGCTCTTCTGGCCCAGTGGTTCTTGAGAAGAAGATTTTTAAATGACCCCACCCTATTTTTGCATTTTTGTGATTATCTCCCCTTTGAAAGGGACATGGCCCTTCATTTGAACAAACTTGAAAGCCCTTCACCCAAGGATGCTTTTGGCCATGTTTGGTTGAAATTGGCCCAGTGGTTCTGGAGAAGAAGTCGAAAATGTGAAAAGTTTAACAGACAGACGGACAGACGACGGACAAAAAGCGATCAGAAAAGCTCACTTGAACCTTCGGTTCAGGTGAGCTAAAAACCCATTGAAGATGTTTTATAGAGAGTTTGTGCATAGTTATAAAGAAAATAAAACATTGAAGTTTGTGCATAGTTACCTGCATTGTCCTCCCCAAAGGCGCTTTCCACTGCCATGTCCTCTAAATCAGCCGGAAGATCGGTCAGAGTGGGGTCTACTTCCTCTATAGGTTCCGTCTCCGCATTGATATCAAAAGCATGAGTGGTGGATCCAGAAGGCACTACTGATGTCTATGAAGATAAGTTATTGAGAAAGTTCACAGCAAATATAATCAAATTCTAAGCTACTAAATTAAAAATAACTTTTCTCTAGCCATACCAGTTGGAATACTTTTAAGAATTTATGAAATTTTTGCTTCTGAATCACTTTGTACATATTTTGATCTTGTTATCAATAAAAAAAAAGAAAAGTTAAAACTTCAAATATATTAATACAAAAATTATTTTTATAATAAGCAGTTAAATCTTATTTTAGATATTTTACATCAATGAGATCAAATTTTGATTCGTTTAAGGTTTACAATGACGATAACGAACAACAGACGAATTTCGATTAGAAAGCTCACTTGAGCCTTTGGCTCAGGTGAGCTAAAAAAGCCAGACAGAAAATCTAACAGATAAACATGTTCGTCATACTTCGTACAGTGCCCATCAATTAATGAACATACACACATAAAGAACATGTTTCTCACCTCCATTGATGAGTCCCAGTTGGTGAACTCGAAGCTGGAGAAAGAAGGACACACCTCTTTTGAGTATAAATCCACTCCTTTAAACATTCCTGAAAAGCAAGCAAGAACAATGTATCAATTGAAATACAATATATGATTTATTGATTGTATACTGTTTAACGTCCCTCTCAAGAATTTTTCACTCATACGGAGACGTCACCTATGTCGGTGAAGGGGCTGCAAAATTTAAGCCTTTGCTCAGCACTTGCTGGGTTTGAGCTGGGACATCTTCACAAGTCGTTACCTCGCACTAAGATTTGATATATACGAGTAATTTTGCTATGTTAACTACTCGCGTAAAATAAGGAATGTACAGTATTTATTTGCTCTCATTAATTTGTTCATATAATTTCTTCAGATTCATTCATAGAAAAATCTCTGACTACAGGTCATGTCAGACTTTGATCACTACCCTTCACTGATATCACCAGATCTGATGCCATCTTTCTGACAGTGAACATTATGATGTCATCACAAAAGTGCTGCTAAATTATTTTTTACCACCAGAACTTGCAACCTCTGTTCCACAAATGTTTCACTTTGCTTTTTTCAAGCAATTTTCTGAAAACTGAGGACAAGGCACATTTTTGATATGTTTGTTTTGGGAATCAGTCACAGAGCAAAAAACATTTGAATAGTTTGTTTGTATTGATAATATTCTGTTAACTAGATCATGAAATTTCGCTGTTAAATACATTAATAAGAAATCTCAATATCAAACATTACGGGGCTCACTGTATCCCTATATAAAATAGCCCTCACTCTTGATCTAATGACGTGTCCATAAAATTCTCAGATATATAGTGTAAATAATGATGATGAATATTTAGAATTTACTTTAATATGCTGTGTTGCAGAAAATTAACTCGTGAAGGAAAATTTTTTCTACATTCATGGCAATAAAAATTCTGGGAATTCAACATACAGGAATAATTCTTTAAAATTTGATAAAATGAAGATAAATAGAAAACGTATAGTTATCTGCACAGCAACAGCATATCCATTCAAATACATCTAAAGTTTATTTCTAAGGTCAAGTTTCCTCTAATCTGAATATTTGTTTGTTAGGTCAACTTTAGTTCCAAATTAACATGATCGCCCACATTTAACATCTTTCTAGCAATCCCCCATTCTTGATTCAAACTGACATCAAGTGATAATTGGAGACATTTAAACACTTCAACACATTGGAGGTTCACATACAAAGGTGTAAACTACGTACATTGATGTTCATGACCATAGTGACCATCCTAATATTGCCTCATGACTTTTAATTCATTTTGAATTTAACCTTTACCTTCCTTGTACACACCATCAAACTGACCACCTGTATCATACTGAAATAGTCAAAACGGGGGAGTTGTAAATTGTTTGATTTCCTACCGACGCAGTATATTCGAATGTGGGTGTGTGTTTATTTCACTCTTGAGAAGATGAGTAACACCGAATTCCATACAGATCAGTGCAGACAACACACAATGATCATCAAGTTTTTTGAACATGATGTACATGTATTTGCAAGTACAGTCATGGTGAAACATGTCCGCTTGTGTTGAAAATTTGTCAAATGCATAATCCATTCACTATGAAGGTTTTCTTTTATAAAAGAGAGCCTCAGATCCACATTTACATTTTCTAATTGAAAACACTGACATTCAAATAGCACATGGAATTCATGGACATAAGTTTCGTATAATTTTATTCTTTTCTGCAAATTGATATGACAGCAACTTGCTACAACATGAGAAAATTGTGATTTTTCTGACTTTTCGAACCTGCTGTATAAGTATTTTTTTTATTTTTCTGACTGTGATTTTAACAAGCTATATAGTATTCCTCTTGCAGACTGGTACACATTTTACGAGGTAAATAGGCAAGTTTTACAAAATAAGTTTTAAGTCAATTTGGGAACCTAGAAATCAGTGTTGCCATAATATGCCAAGGTAATTCCTGTGTTGCCAGGGAATGTCACAGATTTTTTGAGGGCTCATCCGTAGGGACATCTTTGAAAAATTTGAAAAATTGTATAACTGAAGACCAGAAAGACACGAGTTTCAGCATTATTCATGTTTCATCTGAATAACAAGTTAAAATTCTTTTGACATTGATTTTCATTAATATTCATGGTATAAAATGGAGGAAATGCAAATCTGCGCAATACAGTTCAGCTCTATGGTCACCAATATGAATCTACACTTGAATAATTGTCCCAGTAACCGAAGGGTGGATGAAAAGACAGAAAACCAATACATCTCAAAAAAGTTGTGTGTGTGTGTGTGTGTGTGTGTTACTGACAGAAAGTACACATGTCATGAAATAAGATCTGTTTGTGAAACACTGATGCCCCTGTATCATTTACTGCAGCAAAGTTGATAATGACCGGGAATAAAGTTTTTCATGAGTAGGTCAAAAGGTTACAAAAAAATTAAAAACTTTGGTTCCCAAAGGAAGGTCTTGTCACAAGGAATACACATGTGAAATATGAAAGCCCCTAGCACTAACCACTCAGAACTTATGACCAAGGTTAAAGTTTTTAAAAAGTTGGTCAAACCCTAAAATCAATATCACAATTCAAAAAATTCTGCACCGAAAGAAAGGTCTTGTCACAAGGAATACACATGTGAAACTCCATTCATTTAAAATTATGGCTAAGGTTAAAGTTTTTGCAGACAAACAGACCAAAAAACTTGACACCCTATATCTGATTACTGGGACGCAAAATGTAGGAGAGAGAGAGAGAGAAAGAGAGAGAGAGAGAGAGAGAGAGAGAGAGAGAGAGAGAGAGAGAGAGAGAGAAAGTTGTAGATCATGTAGCTTTTTCATTCATATTCTATATTTCTGTATCTTCAATTTTCTGGAATTTTTTTCTTTTCACGTTCTAGTTTCTCCAATTTACATTTTGACTACATTTGATCTTTCAAATGTTTGAAAAGTAATTGTAATGTATATAGATATGTATGTATTCAAGATGTATCAAAAACTAAGATTTCAAATAAAATGTTTCAATAGAATAAAAAGTTTTACCTACCTACTTAAAATTATTTTTTGGGGAGTGAAATAGGAAACACACATATATTTTATTTTGGCCTTACTTTAGATCCTAGTGTAAGGATCTACTTGAGAGAACCAAAGGATCTGATTGGTTAATTCTTAAAACATTCAGTGTATTTATTGTGGAGCCATCAAGACTAATGTTCAGAAAATATATACATCAAAGAGAAACAACTCTTGCTAGCTGATAAAAAATTCAATCTGACTTATGAGTGTCAATGTAAAATTCCAACAAAATTCTTGCAAGTATATATGGTATTTGGTATTTCCCCACTCACTAAGCTAGTGACAAGATATACTCAAACATTGATTAAACTCCCATTTAAATCTCAAAACATAACCCAACCCCCCCCCCCCCCCCCCCAGAATGCTACAGTTCTGCAGCGATCATTGTCTAAACCAATTTTCTTGTATGAGTGAACCACACATTTCTGAGTAGATTCAATTCCTAGTACATGCAAAATATCTGTAGGTAGTACTACAGTCAATAGGACTCAAAATTACATGTAATATTTTCAGGGAAAAATTACAATTCCTAGAGGTTATATTTTCTACATCAATGAAACTTGCATGCCCAATACCTGAGTGAATACCTGGAAGTCATCCTGATACTGAAATCCTGACATTTTCTGGAGGAGTGACCCAAGTTAAAAAGCTGCATTGATGAGGAAGTGTGACAGACAAACAGACAGATCAGATATGTCTACATACAAGTGCATTGCATGGATTGGTGGAACAATGGGTCAATATTGAAATGCATGTTGTAGATAACAATATATCCATACTTTCTTTATTATCACTGTCGAACTTTAACATATGACTGTTTGTCTTTGAGTACAGCAGTATGAACCGGTGCATGAAACGTTACGGTAATACTGCTCTCCTCTAGTTATAATCGTCAATTTTTACAGAAAGTTGTGGTAAATCATTGTTGTAAGCTGACAACATACCTTTTATTTCCGACATGTCTATGGAGTTCCGTTGTGACAGGTCTGAGGAACAATCTCCTTGGACAAGAGCAGAACTGGAGTCCAGGATAAGGTCTTGTCGATCATCAAAACACCGCAGATTATTCAACATCAAACCGCTGCTGCCACCCTCGTCAAAAGCGGCAGACATTACTTTAAATAAGGGATCCACCTGTTGAAATCAACTTCTTTTATTTACAGTTCAGATATCCTTCATCTTTTATCTGTCTATAAATTGTTATTGTTAAGGCTATGAAAAAATAAAATAGACCTTTCAATTCTTTGACAACACTGCATAAGATTGAAAGATTTGCATTGTCTGATTTTGTTGATGTATCAAAAAGCGACATAATTCAATTAAATAATACATGTCAACAGTTTCTATTTTGGAGTTCCCCATGGAAAGGGTGTGTTCTTTCATTTGAACTAATCTCAATCACCTTCATTAAAGGAGTGCTTTGTACTAAGTTTGGTTGAAAATAGCCTTTTGGCTCTAGTGGAGATAAATATTTAAGACATATCATGAACAGCACCTGACAGGTTCCAAAATAAAGACAAGCTTGAAGCTCTGATAAATTACCTCAAATTCTAAGTCCATTTTATTGACGTTGATGCTTTTCAAGTTTGATTCTATTGTGTTGTTTTTCTTTGTCTGAAATAAAAATCTGATGATAAGAATGTTGAAGGTAAAAAAATTTATATGTAATCATGTTTTTCAAATTGTTCAATCTACATAAACATTATAGCTGCAAGATAAGAAAAAAAATTTGTAGTTCTCCATGAACATAAAATTATAATTTAATTTTCCAGCTATCATTTTCCCATAGAAGTCAAAACATACACAATTCCTTGTAACTAGCTTCCATATTCTCTCTCTCTCTTTCTCAATTGATAGACAAGAGGAGACAAATCAATTTCTAATTTTAAAAATTTGAATCTTTGACCTGCTCCCTGTGATTACTCGTGTAGCAATAAGTGGGCAGATCAAAAGATTAAATTTCCATTTTATGTAGATTGCACATGTTGCTTTCTCCAATCAGTCTTTTAAAAAAAAAATGTAACAAGTTTAAACCAGTTGCTACCCTTCAACCTGAACAAACATTTAACCATGATAATAAATTCCTCGCGTATAACCAGGAATTGACAGTAAGACATCCTCCTCACCCGTTTCTTCTTTTTGGCTAGCTCTTGTACCTCCCCTGGGACACCATCCTCCTCCATGGCCTCCTCTCCTACAAGATACAAATGTTGTCCCATTTATGTGCTACTATAGTAACCAATTTCATCGTGTGAAAATTTTATTCAACTTATTAAAACGTGCAGTTTAAACTGACATCCATCTTTTTTTTTTTCATCACTGCTGATATTGACTTTCTGAATTTGTCTAAAGCCACACACTACTTTTTCAATATTTTACTGTTACATGCAACACTGATGTCAAGTTTTCATCAAGGAAATTTTCAATCAGCAACCAGAATACCGTATATCAATGTGAAAATAGAGGTGTGAATACCTCTCAGATTTAACTAAGGCACTAAACCACCATGACGTATTCTGTTTAAAATTCATTACTATTATGCCTCCTGTTTGTTTCTTCCTATCCATTTGATATCCTACCACTTTCACATAGAGTACAGATATACAATGTACACTATTGCTATTTCTTTTGCGTAACTTTACTTTTTTGTCTCCTTCAAACTTTTCACATATAAATGTTCATTCATAAAAATTTGTGCTCATTTGAGGGTTTGGCAGTGTGCTTGCTAAGCCATCATAGCTCTACCCTATTGATGAATAAATTATATATATAAACTAAAATTCAGTACTAATATAAATGTCATAAGGAATTTTTGTCCAGATATATGACTAACCAAAAAATTAATTTTTGATGATTAAGCTCCATCAGAATAAAGAAATAATTGATACCACATTTGAAATATCCTCATCACTCAACATCGGAAATGCATTCAAAGTGATAACCCTTTTTTTCATTGAAACGTAAAAATAAATGTATTTTGAACACATATGGACAGTCAACATGACAGTTATAACAATGTTACATTTTTTGTATACTTTGGGTTGTGAACTATTTGTTCAAACCCTGACATAGTATACAAAAAAGTAACATTATTAAATAGAGTTGATCAGTGTCTGAATATTGTAAATCAAAATACTTTCGAATTCCTGTAAACCAATACTTATTCAAGATGACCTTTACGTGCTGATGGGAAATATTCTTGTAAAGAAGGAATATTTACGAACATCTTACTCGTGAACAAAATTACAACAAACCTTCTTGCAAATCTCAAGGATATTTCTCAAAAGCAAAAAAAAATTTGGTTTACAGCAAGATGCCTACCATCTTCATCAGCTTTTGACTTTTCTCCACTTCGGCCTAAACCAGTGAGAACTTTGTAGGTTTCAGCATGAATGGCATCCACTCTTCCTGCATAAATCTTAGCACTAGCATCTAACGTAGTACTAGCAACCTGCAAGAAACATACCACAATCTTAGTTTATTCTTTAAAAAAAAAACCTACAAGCAGAATTTATCATAACAAATACAGTTGCAACCATTTAATGGATAAATCTATGCACTATGCAATTTGTATTTCCTTAAGTAGTACCAGTAAAAAATTACTCACTTTAGGTAGACAACTTTATTCCTCAACACTTAACATGCAGAATTGAATTTTATACCTGAAAGTTATCCAGTTCCTTCTTCTTCACGAGGTCTGACATATAATCAATCAAGTGTAATCCAAATGCATTTTTTGCATTAATTTTCTGCAATTGAAATGCACAACATATCATGTATGTTTTGTGGGGGGGGGAAATGAAATAAAAAGAATATCAAAATTATATATTTTAAAGTAGATAAGAACAGTTAATTTTCTCTCTAACTGAAGTATAGGAAACAAAGTTAAGAATATTTGATCCCCTACTGCATACAGTAGCAATGTTAATCTTACATTTTCTGCTGACAGCTTGATGCAGCTGGAGTAATGATCTGCTAGCTGAGTTGCAGTGAGTCCGCTGAGTGGTAATGATCGACGTCTGTAATTAAATAACAAATTACAGCAATCTTTAATTTTAAATCGGTTAATCAACCTGACACATTAATTCACTCAAGATTGGAAATATCTTATCCAGATTATTACCTCTGCTGTAGTTGATAAATACAATTTTTCTTTAACATTGACAAATTTTCATACTTTACATAACATTTAATCTCCAGATTAATTAAATATTCAATTTTATCTTAGATGTTTCATGAGAAATTCAAAACTAGAATGAGTACATTTCCATTACATAAGTCCTGCAAGAAATAATAGTTTCTAAACAAGTGCTTTTAAAAATCTTTTATGAAGTAATACAAACAAAAGCAAAGTACATGTTTAATTAATGATACCTTTCCCCAGGGGAAGCAGGACTACCCACACGCTGCTGTAGTTGAATAATCCTAGAGCGTCTCCGCTCTCTTTTTTCTGCTGCATCATCGTGTTCTGCCGTCAACATCGGGACGGGACTTTTGAGACTCACATGCCGACTTGAGGCAGGAGATATGATGTTTGAGACAGAATTCAAGATATTTGGTGCAGTAGTCAATGGGGATAAAATCTCCCGAGCAGATGGCATGTTACTACAGCAAAAGAATTTTAAAAAAATAAATCTAGATTAAAAATGATTTTGGAATTCTTTCAGCATTGTGCGAAATTAACAGTGGATCGATAAACAATGTGTATAGAAAGCCTCGTTAGTCTATATTGATCAAGACAACGATAGACCTACTTGTCTATAGAAAATCTGACCTAGCCATATAAACATCTCTGTTACGTTGATTTGATTCTGCTCACCCCTTTGCTATAATAAAATGTTCCACAATTTAATGACGAATCAAATCAAATAAGAGAATTGCATTTTGAACGGGGGGGTGGGGGGGGGGGTGGGGGGGGGGGGGGTAGTGGAACAGAATCAACTTGATGTGTATACTTTCGCTTTCATTTTTGTGCGCCTTTGGTCATTTTCTCCAATCCAAACCTTGTTGATGCATTTAGTATCAGGCTAAAAATATCAAATCCAAGTTTCATTACCAGTAATGATCTCATTTAATCACCATTAATTACAGTAATTGTAATGCTAGGTAACTGGGTGGCTATTTTCTACATGGACATGATTTTGCTTTTTTCCCCTCACAAACTCATAGATGCCTTAATTAGCATGCTGAAAACTGCTGAAATTTGCAAGATTTCCATGGTATATCTTCCATCTTCAGCATTTGCAGTTTTCATGTGCAATAACTGTAATTTAATTTTTTTTTTTTTAATTTCTTTCTAAAAGGAATTTTTTTTTTAAATTTCTTTCTAAAAGGAATTTGATGTGGTCTATAGGAAATAAAATGGCTGTGGACTGAATGTCTACAGGCTTTAAAGTTAGTTTTGCACACTGTTTCAGTTTTTCCTTCTCTTCTTTAAGTGCTGAACTAATCTGTTTCCAATGTATGATTGATTGCAACATTCTACAGTATACAACACAAGGGTAACTTCTACATAACCGGAAAAAATAAAATACCTGTTGTAGTCATCCTTTTATCGATAGGTCACATGCTTTGTTATCATATAGTAAGGTAGATAAAACATTTGTTTTCCCTTTTCGTCATTCGTTCAAAAACAGACACAGAATGATGCTTTGGTTCTTGTATTTATAAACAGATAAAAGGTTTTGAAAAATGACACAAATTTGCATCCCGATCCCGACATTAGAAGAAAAAAAGGAAACATTTCAAGATTCGACGACCGTTTTCCTCCCAGTATTTCGATGGGTCTTTTGTAAAGAACCCGAGTCATTTAATGAAAACGGTGCATAAAACTAGGAAATTCTATCGATCGAATGATAAGGCACGAAAGCATCAAGTGTTGGTACCACTACCAGCCCGGCCCAGCATATCAGGTTCAAAGTTGTTGACATTTCTTACTGTGAGATGAAACGCTGGTCTTCTCCTTATGAAAGTTGATGGATCATACTCTTTTGAATCGCAGAAAAATAATTTAAACAGAATAAGCCACAAAATCTATGAAATGTTTTTGTTTATCATATGGCCTATTTTCAATTTTGAAGATTCCGCCTTCCGCTGTGAAGTCTCGCGTTCTCTCTCGAGATTTAAAAAAAAACTAATTATCGACTATGACAGGGAAGAAAAAAATCCGAATTGAATCGCTGACCCGCAAAGTGGTCCTTACCTTAGGATGAATAAGTATACTTAGCAGGTAATGAATGGAAAGAATTTTGTTGTGTTAAACGTATGGTATCCATACATGTAAATCAATTCATTCAGTCACTCCTACCTTAGAGAGTAGTTTTACTCCTACTCCTAGACTTTCTAAGTCTCTAGCTACATGTACATAGATCTATATGTAAACATAGCTGTGTGTGTTGTTTTTATTACTTTATCATTTTGTCCAAATTTTACTGGGTTTCAGAAATCTAATTATCTGCTCCTGCCATACTTACTTGTCATCAAACATATGTTTAGCGTTATTAAAAAGTATTGAAGAGAGCACTGGTTATTAAACAGAAACTTGAGCAATTCTATTTTACCCTCATTTATGACCATTGGCCTAGAATGATTTATTCTTTCTTGTATGTTATAAAGAGTAATGGGGAGATTTTAACCTTTTCCTTGTTTAGTAGTTATTAAATAAAAGGTTTATTAGAAGGCAACAAACGAAAATATTTACATACAACTTGTGTTACAAGTCTTGGATTTAACCAAAAAGAAAATTTTAGTTTCTTCCCTATCTCCCGTTGGGGCTTGGTGTAAAATGTGGAGGATGGAGGCTCCAAAATGGAGTGTCAAAGAGTGCAAGGGGTGGAGCCTGTTGAGTCAGATGATGCAAGAGGTGGAGCATCATGTTGAAATTTTAGCACTTGCTTATCAGATCTGTCATCCCAATTTCCGTGAGAATTCGTTAGAATGTCACATTATCCAAACAATTAAAAAGTAATTCCTTTGAAGTTCACTGAATGAATCTCTATTTTATCCCCATACTCAATTTTTGTGTAGACCATTAGAAAAATTAAAAATAACAACTCTATAGATTCAGTAAATAACCTTATCAATACATCAGAGCATTTGTTATCATTTTTCTCCAAAAAAATGAAAAGAGAAAGAAAAGATCAAGAAACATCAACATGAGATTCAGCAAAAAAAATAATAACCTTTAGATATCAAAAACAAAAGGGAACGTACAATGTGTGCTTGTTAGACAACAGATGTTAACATCTAAACTTGATAAGATTTATGTCCCACTGCTGCTATCCCACAGTAACCCATGAAGTCTTGACAGATTTAATTAGGTATCAAATAGCTGAAAAGCAAACAATTAACTGCTAAGGGAGAGATCATCTAAACTTATTTTTGAGGTGAACCATGTTCTGACCCCTCTGCTCTTGATATATCTAAAGGACATTATTTATTTTTTCCTGAATCTCTTTCTGTTTTTTTTTGTTGTTTTTTTTTTGTTTTTTTGTTTTTGGTTTTCAAATACCCTATGTATTGTGCGATTACAGGCTTTACAATGTAAATATATTTGCAGATGAAGTTAGTCAATGTTATGCATCACATAATTATTTGCAATGATTTTTTGGGGACAGCAGATCCAGCAATTAATTCTGACAGGCACTTTATTGCAGATGGAGAGTAGGTTTTAGGGTCTTAAACTGAATGACAGATAAAATAGGCAAATGTGCTGAAATTGACATAAGAGGCTCCACCCCTTGCACTCTTTGACACTCCATTTTGGAGCCTCCATCCTCCGCTTTTTACACCAAGCCTCCCGTTGGTGCTTTGTTAAAAAAAAAATATAGCATGTGTCTACATTTTATCTATTAAAGATTCCTCTTTAAGGCCAACTTCTCATTTTCATTTCTTTAGATCCCTTGCCTGTACTCAAGCAACATAATTAAGCAACAATATCTCACCATTAATCAAAATAATAAGAACCTAGTGACTGTTCTTTACAATAGTAAAACAATAATTCATAATTTATATCAACAGCATACATGTGTGTGTGTATGACATATTGTGGATCAGCTCTTTGGACGAAGAGGACATGTCCAAATTTAATTGTTCTGCTCTGAGCATTAATTGGCAAGCCTAAAAACCAAAAATATGTAGTCTGCAGTGTAAATTGCAGGCCTCCTTCGGTCATGGCTGACCATGGATAGTGACCCTCCGTCCACTATCTGTTTGGGGAGTCTGCTCAACTTGAGTAGTGCCTCCTGTGACTGTAGAGACCGATACGAGAGTGACAGTCTCTGTCACATTGGTCGCATTGGTACAATGATTCTGGTCTGTTGGCTGTCGTTTCCTTTCTGCAGGCTCGCTTCTCTTCTGCTACTGCTGTCAGCTTCTCTTCATCAACGTGCAGCTGTTTGTGAAGGGTGCTTCTCCAGCTGGTGCGATAATTTGCAAAGTCCTCCCAGGACTTAATGTTGATGTCGAACGTCTTCATGTCTGTCTTGCACACGTCCCTGTACCTTAGCTGCGGGTGGCCAATGCTTCTCAACCATGCAACAAGCTCACCTTAGAGGACATTTTTTGGGATTCGGGCGTCCTCCATACAGCGAACATGGTCAAGCCAGCACAGCCAACATTGTCTCAGCTGAGTATACATGGTTGGGAGGCCAGCGTGAGACAGGACTTCAGTGTTGGTCACCATATCTTGCCAGGAAATACCGAGTATGCGTCGAAGGTTTCTGAGGTGGAGGTGTTGAGCCTTTTCTCCTGGTGGGTGTACGTTGTCCATGTCTCACTACTATACAGGAGAGTGCTGAGGACGCAGGCATTGTACACAGCCATCTTCATCTTCACAGTCAACTTGGTATTGTTCCACACTCTTGATGTTAGGCGGGCGAATAGTGTGGCTGCCCTCCTGATCCTTTTGTTGATCTCAACGTCAAGGGATGGGTTATCGGTAATGGTGGACCCATGGTGCATAAACTGATAGACGACTTCGAGCTCATAGTTGTCAATGACGTTTACTGGTGGTGCGGGTGTGTCTTTGCCCAGGATGTTGTCTTCTTCAGATTAATAGTCAGCCCAAAATGTTTGCAGGCCTGGGCGAAGTGATCCATCAGCAGCTGCAGATCCTGTTGGGTGTGAGTTGCAACTGCGGCATCATCAGCGAACTGCATTTCTCTGATGAGGGTCGTGTGGACCTTTGTCCTCACCTTTAGGCGGGCAAGATTGAAGAGCTTGCCATCTGATCTTCTCTGCAGGTAGATGCCCTCTTGGGCTGTGCCAAAGGCATGTCTCAGGAGGAGTGCAAAGAAAATCCCAAAGAGGGTTGGGGCGAGCACACAACCTTGTTTGACCCCTCATCATATGTCAAAGGATTCGGAAAAGTTGCAGTTCAACTGCACAGTCCCCTTCATGTTGGTGTGATAGGACTCGATTAAGCTGTGCAGTCTCGGAGGGCATCCGATATTTCGGAGAACCTTAAAGAGGCCATGTCTGCTGACAAGAACGAAGGCCTTGATGAGGTTGATGACTTCTCTTGGAATTGACAAAGGGAGACGACCATGTCTGTTGTGGACCTTTTAGCTCGGAAACCACCCAGTGATTCTGGGTAGACACACTCAGCCAGCTTCTGCAGGCGGATCAGGAGGACCCGAGCATAGACTTTGCCAACGGTGCCAAGAAGGGAGATGCCTCTGTAGTTGTTACAGTTGTTTCTCTTACCCTTGTTCTTGTATTTAATGACAATCTTGGCAGCCCTCATGTTCTGTGGCACAGTTCCCTCTCTCCAGCACTGGCAGAGAACTTCATGCAAAGAATGCAGTAGGGTAGTCTTGCAGCGCTTGATGAGGTCTGGAGGGATACTATCATTGCCTGGTGCCTTGCCTGCAGCCAAACTGTTAATGGCCTTGCTCAGCTCTTCCATGGTTGGCTCTGCATCGAGCTCTTCCATTACTGGCATGCATTTAATTGAGGGCTTCTGGAGTCATTATATTGTTTTTGGAGTAGAGGTCGGGGTAGTGTTCCACCCATCTCTCCATCTGAGTTGTCTGCTACCACTCTAGCATTGAAGTCGCTCAGGAGAACAAGTTGTTCGGTGCTGGTGGTGTTGCTGAGGTGGATGCAAGGTTCAACCATGTTCAGCAAGTTGTTCTTTACTGCAAAGCCCACTCCATGTTCTTTGGGCTCATCAGAGCTCTTCCCTTGCCAGAGGAATGTGGAATCCTTTTCCTTCAATGTGCCTGCATCGGCAAGCTGTGTTTCCTGCAGAGTAGCAATGTCGACATTTAGTCTCTTGAGCTCATCATTGATGACAGCTGTTTTTCTGGCGTCGTTAATGTCCTGAAGGTTTTGAGAAGAGCCAGGCATCATTGTGCAAACATTCCAACATCCCAGTTTTATAGCTGGTCTCTTTCTTGAGAGTTTTCTTTTGTTGTTGCCTGGTGCGGTGGTTGACAATCTGCTTGCCGGATGTTCTCCTAATCTCCATGCACCCAATAAAGAAGCAGACTGTGGTGTCTGCCCAGCTTGGGGAGTGTGGTAGCTGTCCAATGAGATGCGAAGATCTCTCCCACCATCCGGAAAAAAAACCCTGGCACCTTGCTCTATGCCAATTTGAGTGATGGCTTATCACTGGTAACTACTGTTTCTTCCTGTGTTGTGTCTACACCAGATAAGTGGCGAAGCAGAAGTGCCCTCTCTAGGTGCAGGTGTGAGTGTGTATGTGATGATATGGATGGATTTAAGCCTGGACGTTGTGATATGGAGGACAGGCTGTTGCCCATGCAGCAGGTCCCCCCTCTCCACGCTGCTACTGTGATCCAAAGGGAAGGCAGAGGCCAATACAGTTTGGCAGCAGCAGCGTCACAGGAGTTGCTGGATGTGTGCTGAAGTTCAGCAGCAAACCACCTAAGGGACTTTGGCTCCGGATTCTTCTCGGTGTAAATACGTTTGTAAATTTAGTGTAGTTATAGTGCTAGGTGAATTTATATGTAGTTTTGCTGTTTTGTTATTATTCTCCATTGATATTGGCCACATTATGTTATTCTTTTCGTTTATCCTGAAGAAGGGACTGGTTGTTTCGAAAATTTGATAATACATATATATATATATATATATATATATATATATATATACACACACATACACATGTGTGTATTTTATAAATAGCCACTAGGAATAGTGTCTCTCAAAACACTTGAAACCTTCAGGGTGCAGCTGTCCAAACATAAATTTTGAAACCTACAGATTTTAAGTTTGTATTTCCAAATTTTTACCAGCACTCTCTCAATGGCAGAATCATCAACCAGATGATTGTGGCCATTACCAGGCAGAACCAGAACATGCATGAGGAAGAGAGAGACTACCACATCACCAGAAAAGCTCAATAGCGAAGCAGTAGAAGTTTTCTATATACTGTCCATTACACTTTTCCCACTTAGGGAAGCTTCATCCTGAAGCTTAATATGGATTTTCTCTGATTGTTTTACACCTCTTCAGCAACGGCATCTGCTATTCATGACAACCTGTTGTCCAAGGACAAAACCACATGAGTACAAAGAAACAGAGGCAGAGTCTCAGAGCTCTGAATTAAGAGACTCTAGTGAAGCAGGCCTCCCACCAAATACCAGAGTCACTACACTGCCACCATTTTGTATTGTGCAGCTGCCTGAACATGCTTACCTTTGCTTAACTTGCATGATCAAGAGAGAATTTACCACATCACTAGAAAGCTAGCTTACTAGCAAGGCAGTAGAAGTTCACTACATACTGTTCGAGTCACTCTAGTGACCTGTTGCTATTGGTCAGCATCCATCTTGTGTTAACAATTGAACATTTTTAACTTCTTGATAACTGTCATTCCAATTCTTTTCAAATCTGGTATGAAGCATCTTTAGGACAAGTTGGACATAAATTGTCAATTTCAGGACTCCTGCACCCCGGAGCCTTCAGGGCAGGGCAAAAACGGCTAATAATTAACCAATTTTTAAAAATGTTCTTCTCTACAACTACACATCTGTAAGAAAAACTAAATGCATAATGACGTAGAGCAGGAAGACCTGTACCAAAATTGTAAATTTCCCGTCCCCCAGGGTAGAGGTTCTGACTCCAGGACAGGGCCAAACTTGTATAGTGTATTTGTGTAAAACATTTGAATGGTATGTTCTTTAATGCTATTGATACTAATTTGAAACTAAATAGATACATGTATTTAGAAGGAGTTGGTAGTCATTTACCAAAATAGTAAATTTCATGAACCTAGAGGGTATTAAGGCTTTGGTTCAAGGGTGGAGCCAAGATTATTAAAGTGATTGTCTTTGAAAGCTTCTTTAAAGTTTGTTGATACAGTATAAAAACTAAATGCATATTTAGGAAAAGCAGAAAAGGATGTACCAAAATTGTGAATTTTGCAACCCCAGAGTTTTGACCCTAGAACGGGTCCAAATTAGTTGCATTGTGTTAATGTTACAAAAAAATACATTATATTATGTAAAGCCTTCCATCAGTGTATGCACTTTTGAGGGCATTGAAGTTTTAAGAACACATCTTGTTTTATACTTTTGCTGAATCTTAGACTTCTCAGCGCAGTTAAGGCTTCCCGAGAACAATCACAATACTGTATGTATATACACCTCAGTTCACTTCACACCATATGATGTCACAATGAAAACGTATGTTGAGTTCTTATAGTTGTATTGCGTGGAAAACGTCAATATTTTGTCATTATTTACTACTGTTATCAAGTGATAAGCTGTAGATGTCAATTGCTTGTCAAATATTCATATATTATTTCCTTTTCATATTAAATCACTCTATTTTTCATATATGGTTTGCGCGAAGGTGATATTCATAAATCTTAAGATTGCCCCTATATCTTCTCCTGATCCCGATTATCCCTTTCCGTATCTGATAATCTCTTGCATACTCTAGAAAATCAAAAAGTATGCTGCATTAGATGCATTTTAAACTACCTTCGTTTTATCGGAGAACTTGCTCCCAAGACTTTTCAGTTAATATAACTTAAACTTTGTTTTTCAATTTAAAAAGAGTCGGCCTGCAAATAGCCGATATCGTTGCACTTTTGCGATTATTACAATCATTTTTGCTGGTTCTAAATTTATAATGTCACGTGACAGTCTCGTGATAATAAACACCTACCTTGATGAAAATATATGGAAGCCTACTAGGTATCTGTATAACCGTCGATTCGTTCTATGAAAATTTTTATTGAATATTATGCATGTTTAACACTAAGACGGTTTTGCATATGTATATTTCTTTATTTCTGTATGAGGTGCCTTAATTCAATTGAGTTTAGCTTAGATATTCAGAACAGGAATTGTTTTTCTAGATTTCATAGCCTTGGGACTAGTGATACATTTTAATTATTACTTGGGTGACTGATAAGTCCTGTGGGCCTCTTGTTTTTAAATTCAGTAGTTATCTGATTACAAATGAATATCTAATTTGCATGTTGTGAATATGTAAATTTGCAGAAGTACATCAGTGAAATCGAGATGAAGGATTGTGAGGATGTGGTGGTGTACATCATGCCACAGAAAATACAGAAACAAAGACACAGAGTCATGAAGATGGCCGCACTAAAACACCACTTCACACTGGCAGAGGAATTCAGGTGAGCCATTTAAACGCACAGGTGAGCCATTAAAACGCAGGGTTTTATGGAGGAAGAACACATTGCCATAATGGCTGACTTCCTTTTTAATCAATTGAATGAAAATATGAATATCAGCAAATACTTGAATGTATTGATCTTTTAAACCTAACTTGGTAGCTCGATCAAGCAGCGCCAAATTGACATAAGCTGAAAATTGAAGAACATTGAAGATATCTTTAATTATTTGAAGATATTATCAATCCATTTGATGCATGCAACAATTCAGTTAAAGATATCTTAAAATAAATGATGATATCTTCAATTCTGAATTATTGTGTGCATTAATTGAATTGATAATAGCATTAATTATTCTGCTGAATTGATGCATGCTATAATTAATAATAATAATAATGTGCGGCATTTATATAGCGCATTATATAATTTGTAATTACTCTAAGCGCTTTAACAATGTAAAATGTAAAACATGATAAGATTAATCAGAGCATAAAATATAACATCCAAATAAAATAAAACAATTTAAACATTATGAGTTGATGCGACAAACCAGCCTTTACTTTAAAAAAGAATATATTACAAAATATGGTTATAAGATTTCCTAAAAAGATATGTTTTGAGGTTTGTCTTAATTGAATTGTTGCTCTCTTTAAATGATTTCATGATATTAACAATTAAATTGATGCACAGTACAATTTATTTAAAGAGAGGAATAATTCAATTAATGTGCTCATCAATTCAATTAGATATGTGCACATTATTTGAATTAAATATTGCTTTCCTAAATTGAATTGATGATATCATTAATTCAATTGATGTGTGCAATAATTCTTTTATTAGAGAGAGCAACTATTTGATTAGAGATATCATCAATTCTACATCTACATTTGAATTAATGATCTTTTTAATTGCATTGTTGCTCTCTTTAAATGAATTGATGTATGCAGTAATTCCTTTTACAAAATCATTGTAAATGATTAAAGACATCTTCAACTTAATTAAAGAGATCATCAAAACATATATTCTGAGCTCCAAATTAAATTTTGTGAGCAATAATTCCAGCACATTGATGTGCTTATTAATTGAATTGAGAGCAGTAATTGAATTGATGTGTACCTCAAATTAATTATTACTCTCATCAATATTGAATTGATGCATGCATCAAATCCAACTGATGATAATTGATTTGATGCATGCTTCAATCCTTGTGTGCAATAATTGAATTCATGGTTTTTAAAATGATGAAATGTTAATTTGGCGCTCCATACTCTGTGGGTTAACATGTTGACTGCTGATCTGTAGTTCAAGAAAGTTTTTGACTTCAAAATATTATTATATCTATCCACCACTCTCCAGCCATATTAGATTTTGTCTGGTGTGTTATTCCTCCTTATTGATCCAAATTTCACTTTGATTTTAATGTTTATCAAATATACCTAGTCCCAATGATAAATAGAATTTATGATTTTCGTAGATGTGAGAGAGAGAGAGAGAGAGAGAGAGAGAGAGCGAGGAGAGAGGGGATTGATCAGGCAATACATATTGCCCAGTAAATATTTGAGAAGTTTTTGTTTTCCAGTGACAATGTTACCCACATAGTTACAGAATATGAAATGGCAGACCAAGCCCTGAAAGTGCTGAAAGTAACAGAACTGCCACAGCATGCACATCTGTTGAAGGTTAGCTGGTTCACAGACAGCATCAAGGCCAGGGAACCAGTTCAGATCCTCAACCAACATAAGATTCCTCTTGGAGATGCAAATGTAAGTTTCAAAGGAATTCGGTCATCTTTCATCTCCAGCAAACATGTAAATTAATGTGGGACTACAACACAATGCAAATAACAAAATTTGTAAATTAATGCACTTCAATTTTGATACTGCAAAGGATGTATACAGCCTTGTGGTTTATTCAAGGCAGCTCTGTAAATCAGACGGTGAATTATATTAATGAAAATATTGAAGAATAATGACACAATGACAGATATTTACTCAATGACTGAAAAATATAATGTACATTAATTATGTATATATTCATGTTATAATGTACATTGATCGTGTATATAATTATGTTATAATGTACATTGATTATGTATATACAGTAAAATATCTGTATCGAGAATATGGTTTATCTCGAATACCCCGCTTGAGTCGAAGTCAACTGCCGGTCCCGGCCGTTTTCCTATATAAATGATTTTAAAAACTTCTGATATTTCGAACATGGTAATCTCGAATACCCCGCTTATGTCGAAGTATTTTCAAGGTCCCATGCCCTAAATTCACCTGGTTTATCTCGAAGTGCAGTCAATTTTCCGCTCTGTTTACCACACCTGGCGTCGTTAAGTCACACATTCATGCCCACGGCTACACCAATTATAATTACTAACCGCTAATCCACGCTCGCCTTTTCCGAGTAGTCCCAGGTCGCAATAATTGGTTCAACAGCTTGGGTGATTAGTGAAGCCTTCCAACATTATGCATGAAGTTCACCGCCAATTATGAACTAACATGCCCAATTTCAGGGGTAGTGTTTTGAATGATACACGCTATATCATTAACATTTGGGTTAGATAAACGCACAAAATTGCCAAAGTGTGCTTGAAGGTAATGCTCACAATAGTGATAACACATTTAATAATACATGCTTCATCTTTAAAACATCAAATACCCTCTTTCAAAAAAAAATATTCAAGATCGATTTTGGATATCTCGAACCCCCGGATATCTCGAAGTTTGGACTTCGAGATAGAGATATTTTACTGTGATTATGTAATGATGTACATTGATGATGTATATAGTTATGTAATAATGTACAATAATTCTGTAAGCTGACCTGCGATTGCTCTATAGGTGGATTCGAGGCAGAAGTCAGAAACACCACCCCCCAATCATATCCCAGAATTCTCTTGTCAGAGGTCAACCCCACTGAAACACCACAATGCTAAGTTCTGTGTAAGTTCATAATCCTGAATAGTTTCTTGAGATAATAATTATAGAGAAAATTGTACTCATGTTAATGCATTTTCCTTCATATGACTTTCATCTTTATTTAAAGGGCATGGACACGATTTGAGCTGAATATTTTCAAATTTTATATTTCCAATTTTAATGTGAGGGTATTTCTAATGGTCAACCAAAATTTGAATGTAAGTTGTCGAGGTTCACGGGGGATACAGAGCTCACAATTCTTTGTTATGTAAACAAGGCTCATACTGTGTTTTTGTTTACATAGGTTAAATATACTAGTAAAAGATTCGTATAAAGCAAACTTTTTTCCATTTAAAAGTTAATTCTGGACACAATTAAACAGTTTCTAGCATTTAGAACATCTCATTTTGTTTTGAACATGCTATTTTCTTTAAGCAATTTATATGGTAAAAAAAACCCCAAAAAAAACAAAACAAAAACCATGGCATGAGCCTTGTTTACATAACTACGAATTGTGAATGCTGTAACACAACAACTGGGATTCTAATTTTGATTGAACATTAGAAATACTTTAGTTAAGCATTGTAAACAATAAAAATGAAAAAATTAAAATTTGAAAATTTTCAGCTCATATGCCCCTTTAAATCATCACCATCATCATGATCATCATCTATCAGAATTTGCATTTTCCTTCATATGATATGAAATAATTAAGACAGTATTATTTTCATCTGAATTTGAATTATCTTCATCATCAGCATCATCCATCTGAATTTTCTAGGAGGCATTAGAGCTTCTCCAGGATTACGCTGAGATGAAGGAGGGCGATGATAATTACATGAGGGCTTTGGCATGGAGACGTGCCTCCTGTGTCCTCAAGAGCCTCAAATTTACCCTGACCAACCTCAACCAATTGAAAGGAGCCAAAGATATCGGAAGACATGTGGAAAAAATTCTTCAGGTAGTGTCAACATAGGGTTTACTGTACCATAAGTACATGCAAAATATTTTTTACTTATTGATATTTCATTGTATGCTGTATTTAACTTTTAGGGTATCCTGGACCACGGCACCAGTGATGAAGTGGAGAGAGTCAGGAATGATCCATGGTATCAGAAAATGAAGGTCCTGCTACTGATACAGTAAAACACAGTTACAGCGAACACACTTATAATAAATTCACACTTACAGTACAACATGGTTACAGTGAACACACTTATAATGAATTCACAATTACAGTAAAACACAGTTATAGTGAACACACAATGAATTCACACTTATAGTAAAACACAGTTACAGCGAACACACTTATAACGAACACACTTATAATGAATTCACACTTACAGTACAACACAGTTACAGTGAACACACATATAATGAATTCACACTTACAGTAAAACATGGTTACAGTGAACACATTTATAATGAATTCACACTTACAGTAAAACACGGTTACAGCGAACACACTTATAATGAATTCACACTTACAGCAAAGTGATTTTCATTCTTTGTAGATTTAAAACATATTGTAAACTCATTACCATCTTCTGTAGTAAAACATGGTTACAGTGAACAAGCTTATAATGAATTCACGCTTACAGTGAAGTGATTTTCATTCCTTGTAATCTTAAAGCATATTTATATACTTAATTGATATAATGAATTACAGTGAAACTTTTCTAAACCGGCCGGCTCTCGGACCGATAAAAACGGCCAGTTTATAGGGATGGCCGGTTTACCGAGAATTCAGCATTTAGAGACATTTTATCTTAATATTGTCAAAGTAGGTACTGTTCACTGTTCTGGTGATCTATGATAAATTATTGGTAGAGATCAAATTAGTCCGTTTGTACCTGCAGGTAATTATAAATTCTCACTGAAATCAGCTAATTTTTAACTGAAAATTTATAACACGATACCTAAAGGAAAATTGGAATTCCTCTTACCTATAAACACTCTGTTTATATTCATCGCTTATATCATTAACAAATTTGTTTTGACGTTTTTAAAAAGTACAGTAATAAATATGAAATTGTAATTTGAATATTTCTTAGGAATTTTAAGTCTATGGAAATCAAGAAAATTCATTTATCATTTAATAATTATCATTAACAGTCATGGGTTTGTTCTTTATCAAATACCGCTTATATCAATGCAATAGTATGGTGAAACAATATGTCGTTTGATACTTATTCATTCAATATGTTCCTAACTGTTTTTAACACTTTGTACAAAATTTGGAAGGGTGGCTTGGATTAGCTAAGTGTCACTTAATACCCATGATTGCACAGGTAAACAATAGAAATCATGGAGGCCACTTGTGTTTTTCACACCTCCCATAGATACTTTCCCACCTGGCCAGTTGGGCAGTCAATTTGCACACCTGGCCGATTTTGATCACCCTCTGGCCAAACTTTTCTTGTCTTCAGAAAGTAGCCTGTATTATAAGGGTAAATTACACATGTTTCTTAACAAATGTACTTTAAAAAGTGGCTGATTTCCGGTTTTCAGGGGTGGCCGGTTTTGTAAGACTTTTTTTGTAAGGAAATGTTAAGATTTCTGCCAGGACTTTGAAAATCGGCCGATATTCAGGGAGAACTGGTTTTCTGAGGGGCCGGTTTGGAGAAGTTTCACTGTATGTGTATAATGAATCAAGATTGTTTGTCCCCTTTGCTATAAGCAGGTGTTACTAAAGTGAGGTAATATTTGACCTCATGCCACCTTAAGAGTTTTTTTAGTCTTATTATTATTTGTGTTGTTTTTTAGTGTTCATCAAAAAGTTTTGCTATAAGTGTGTTTTACTGTAATTAGTAACTTGCTATGCAGTATTGACACAGTATACAATGTTACAAAGTCAAGAGCAATCTACGATAATTGTTATAATGTATTGGACAATTTGGAATAGTAAATATTGTGTACATTGTTAACCTACAAATATTGATGTTCAGATCCTTTAGAATTTTATTAGTGTTTAAGTTGTAGACTGTTGGGATGTTTTGAAATTTACAGATTTTTACTAAAGTGTTTGGAGCAGGAGTAAAAACATCCCAGGAATGGATAGAGAATGGGATGACTACTGTCGATGAGGTGCGGCAAAAATATACAAAGGGGGACTGGAGGCTGAGGTTTGGTAGGAGAAATATTTTATACTCAGTGAATTAAAATACAAAGGCCAAGACTGTAGTTGGTGAAGGTCTAGGTCATTTATGAAGGTCTGACTAAAAACTTTGTCAAACTGAATCAAGGTCATTTATGAAGGTCACACTAGCTAGAAATGAACTTTGTCACACTGAATCAAGGTCATTACAAATGAAGTTTATCACACTAAATCAAGGTCATTTATGAAGGTCACACTAGCTACAAATGAACATTGTCACACTGAATTAAGGTCATTTATGAAGGTCAATGAACACAAACGTTTTTGTGAAACATTTTGATAATACTTTAAATAGCAATTCCACCTCCCATATTCTTTGGATTGCCACATGAAATTCTGAAATGCCCAGGGGTAGATTTAAATGGAGACATACAGAGTGCACCCCCTGTAAAACTTTTAAGCAAGGACCCCAATAAATAGATATATATTCTAATAGCATACTAGTATTCACGGAAGACCCTCATTTTCTAAATCATGTAATACAATTGTTAAGTTTGAAGTTCAAAGATGCCTGAGTTACAAGAATTAAAACATTGATTAATGATGCATTTTATTTATGAACTTAAAAAATGAAGTTCTCTTAGAATTAATACACAATTTTGTGCACATTCATTTGTACAGGACTTGCTTTTCATGATGAGTTGATGCAGTTAGTGACTCGACAGGAGGCTGACAATTTCAAAGAATTCATAAAACATCAGTCTGCCAAAATACTACCCGATGTATCAGTAGAACTTTGTGGTGGTTTTAAAAGGTATATACATGCACTAAGGTTCAGAGTCAACATTTATAATTATCATTACCCAGCATTATGTGAGATTCTTTAATTATACATGCACAAGAGTTCAGAGTCGACATTTATAATTATCATTACCTTGCATTATGTGAGATTCTTGAATTTCTCCAGAAGCAAGCACTTGTTATACCCCCCGCAACAAGTTGTGGGGGGGGGGGGGGGGGGGGGGGGGGGGTATACTGGAATCGGGTTGTCAGTCTGTCTGTCCGTCCGTCCGTCTGTAGACGCAATGGTTTCCGAGCTCTAAAGCATTATCCTTTCCACCTACCGTCACCATATCATATATATGGACTACCCATGGGATGAAGATGTTCCCTATCGATTTTGGGGTCAAAAGGTCAAAGGTCAAGCGCACTGGACATCGAAGTAGTAATATGGTTTCCGGGCTCTAAAGGGTTATCCTTTCCACCTACAGTCACCATATCATACATATGGACTACCCATGGGATGAAGATGTTCCCTATCGATTTTGGGGTCAAAAGGTCAAAGGTCAAATGCACTGGACATTGAAGTAGCAATATGGTTTCCGGGCTCTAAAGCGTTATCCTTTCCACCTACAGTCACCATATCATACATATGGACTACCCATGGGATGAAGATGTTCCCTATCAATTTTGGGGTCAAAAGGTCAAAGGTCATGCGCACTGGACATCGAAGTAGCAATATGGTTTCCATTTAAATTCTTTAATGGCTTTTTTCATCGCATGGAGATGCTGTGTTCCTAGATACCTTTTGGATCATAATACTGAAGTTTTACCTATTACCAACACCCTTTGGGAGATTGGGGTAAGCGGGGGGTATTCTTAGTGAGCATTGCTCACAGTACCTCTTGTTTTCTGCATGGATTACACAAATAAAACATTGAATTGATTCATTTAAAATATTTAACAAAGGATAGCTGAGTTTTTACAATGCCAAGTGGATTTATTGTGCAGGGGCCCTGCAACACAATTAAAAAAAAAACCAAGCCCCCTTCAAAGAAAGGAGCATATTGCTTTGCACCTGTCGGTCGGTATGTTGGTCGGTCGGTCTGTAGACCACATGTTGTCCACTCAATATCTTGAGAACCGTTCACTTCATCGTAATGATATGTCACATGTGGGTTGGTTATGAGTAGAAGAGGACCCCTATTGATTGTCAAAAGGTCGAAGGTCAAGGGTCAATCTACTCTGGAAATAGGAAGATGCTGTCCGCTCAATATCTTGAGAACCCTTTGCTTGACAGACATTAAACTTGGTACACTGACATATTGTGAGGAGTAGATGACTCCTATTGATTTTGAGGTCACATGGTCAAAGGTCAAGAGTCAAACTGGACATAGGAACCCTTTGCTTGACAGACACCAAACTTGGTACACGGGTACATCTTCAGAAGATGACCCCTATTGATTTTTAGGTCACATGGTCAAGGGTCAAACTGGACATAAGAATATACTGTCTGCTTAATATCTTGAGAACCCTTTGCTTGACAGACATCAAGCTTGGTACACTGGAATATTTTCAGGAGTAGATGACCCCTATTGATTTTGAGATCACATGGTCAGAGGTCAAGGGTTAAACTAGATATAGGAAAGTATTGTCTGCTCAATATATTGAGAACCCTTTGTTCGACAGACATCAAACTTGGTACACTGGTACATCGTAAGGAATAGATAACCGCTAGTGATTTTGAAGTCAAGGGTCAAACTAGACATAGAAAGTTAATGTCTGCTCAATATGTTGAGAACTCTGCTTGACAGACATCAAACTTGGTGCACTGGTACATCTTAAGGAGTAGATGACCCTAATGATTTTGAGGTCACATGGTTAAGGGTCAAACTGGACATAGTAATATATTATCTCCTATATTTCAAGAATCATTTGCTTGATTGACACCAAACCTGGTACACTGATACAGCATAAGGAGTGGATGACCCCTATTGACTTTTAGGTCACATGGTCAATCCACTCTGGACATAAGAAGAAGATATTGCCAGCTCAATATCTTGAATTGGTTTGGCACTACTATCAATTAAATGATGCATGTGTATAACAATACAAAACATCAAAGAGGGTCAAGTTATTTTTTTCTAAAGAGTTATCTCCCTTGATTAAAAAAGATTGTCCTAATTGTTTTATTTCACATGACAAATACATGTGCAGTGTATATTCACTTATATTGAGACGTCACCAGCTGTAGGTGAAGTACCACAAATTTAGATCTATGCTCAGTGCTCTGACAGGACCGTAACAGTGAGGGTTCTTTATTGTGCCAATGCCTGAAGTGACATTGGACCTCCGTTTTTTAAGGTCATATCTGAAAGACCTGTGATTCTCACTTCTAAATGCCAAGCGTTTGGCAAAGGAGCAATCACTTCCTATTTTATATCTTAAGTTTGACGCGGCCATGGCATGAGTGGGGCTCAAACTCACGACCTTCCGGTTATGAAGAGAACACTCTACCACTGATCTACCGCAGTAGACGAGTTAGTTTGTCACTTGTTTCTCTCTCTCTTTGACTCTCGTTCTCTGTTAGCTCTTGATTACTGAGGGATTTCTTTTCATATTGCAATTTAAGTACAGACTTCATTTTGTTTTACAGAGGCAAAACAGCAGGTCATGATATAGACCTTCTATTCACACATCCATTAAAAGGTAAAGAACTCGGTTTTCTGCCTCAGTTACTATCAATCTTGGAGAACCAGAAACTAGTTTTGTGTGGAAAGTGGAACAGGAGCACATTCACAGAGGAAGCATTGTACTCCGACTCTAAACGCACCAAAAATAGTCAGTTGGACCACTTCGAAAAATGGATTGGCATAATTAAATTTCCTAAACAGTGGAGGAAGAGCATTTCTCCAGAGGAACTCTTCAATGATAGAGGGGAATCTGTACCTCTTAGTCCTGACAGTTGTGAAGATTTGGAGCCAAGCAAAAAGAAACAAAAAACAGATGATGAATTATCCCCTGAGGAAATTGCAGCAAGTCCACGGAATTGGATTGCAAGAAGAGTTGACCTAATTGTAGCTCCTTATGACCAGTATTTTTACGCTCTTGTAGGATGGACGGGCAGCAAACAATTCAACAGAGATATCAGGACGTATGCAAGAAGGACACACAACTATGCAATGACTAGTCATGGGCTTTATGATTTAACAAAGGTAAAGTTCAGAAAATACAGTAATGCAATGTTTGTAAATGCCAGTAATCATAGTCTATGTAATGTTTGTAAATGCCAGTAATCATAGCCGATGTAATGTTTGTAAGTGTCAGTAATCAGTCTATGTAATGTTGTAAATACCAGTATTTATAGTCTATGTAATGTTTATAAATTCCAGTAATCATAGTATATGTAATGTTTGTAAATACCCAATCTGAACACCTTGAATGTCTCTCACACTCAACATAGATCTGGGATGTAATATGATGGGATCCATGAGACAATTTGATGCATTGTAATCTATGACGTATGTAACGTAGTGGCAGTAGGCTGTGACGTCATAGTCAACAATGCATCAAATTTTCTCATGGATGTCATCGTGTTACATCCGAGATCTATGTCGAGTGCATGAGACTTTCGAGGAGTTCTGATTGTGTAAATACCAGTAATCATACATAGGGAAAAGTGCCACATATGATCCTCATATGAAGTGAGTTTCATATGAGGATCATATGCAAGTCATATGTTTATCATATGAAACTCACTTCATATGAGGATCATATGTGACAAACATATGATTCTCATATGTAGAAAATCATATGAATTTCATATGAATTGATTTTCATATGATTATCACATGGTATAAATTTCATATGAAAATCACATGATTATCTCATATAAAATAAATTAATGTGTATCATATATGAATTTTTAAAAAATAGTATGTCTTCTCTGACAGAGCAAAGTATACCGATAACGTAAATTCTCGCATATTTGAGGGTTTGAGAAAAAACACTGGTTGATTGCTCATTTTATGAAAAATGTACAATATTGGTTTAAAATCTTAATGTTGGGAAGGACACAAGTTTTTGAATATCTGCTTTCTAAATCAAAAGTTAACAAGCAAAATTTTGTCTCGTTATTCAATATATTTTAAGAAATATGTAAAATTTTAACCTTATTTATTCCAAAAAAGTGATTGATCAAAAATGAGAATTGCAACAAATGATAATTGTTCTTTAAAAAAAAAAAGTTTTTTTCTGAACAAAGACAACAGAAATCATTTACTTTTAAAATTTAATTTTAGTGATGAATCCATAAATTAAAACATGTACAGCAGGAATCCATGATACATTAAAACATGTACAGCATATTCTTTACATAATCACACCATACAGCACATTTTTTATGTTGGCATAAAAAAAAATCCCCCACTGGTCAATGAACACAAGTGTGGAGTATAGGTTTAAATATTATTTGCAGCCTTTCAACAGGGATGGTCACATCCCAAACATGAGTGAAAAATTCTCAAAGGGCTGTAAAACAAAAGCAAACAAACATGTATACTTATTTCAAAAAATTCTCAGAGCATCAAGGGGATTGCTTGTGCAAGTATACTAAAAATACATACAAAGAAGATTTATATCAAAAATGACTTTGCACAAGCTGATGGTTTAGAAAAATCAAAACTAGATGGACATTTTAGTGAATATACATTGACTAGAAACAATCTGTGTCCCCTGGATAACTTGTGTTTAATAAACTTTGTATGCTTGAGTTCAGTCTCCTCTTGTTCAATCCTGGCTGGGGTTTTTCCTTCTTTGATGCTGCAATGGCACTGGATACAGTGATGAACAAGTGGCATGTAGGAAAGAACATTTGTAATAGGAATAACATCCAAATCCTCAGAGAACTCTATCACAGGACAACCAAGATGTGTTGGTTGCTGTATAACCCCCTTTTCAACAATTGCTAATGAACTTCTCCTAGCACCCTGAAGAAGGAGTAGACCACCTTTGAAGATTCCAACTTTAAACTGAAAGTGAAGAATATTAAAACATTTTATAATATCATATCATGATCAATGGTAACATACAATGTATCGTTCGTACAGAATTGCAGTCATCAAATTTCATTACTTTTTCATGACCTCAACCCATTTTCAATGACCTCAAAGACAGACAACAGACTGATGAATAAGACACAAATATGAGGTCTTTCTTACCACATGAAAACGACTTAGCAGTTGCACATATCAGGAAATATAATTTGAAAAAGTTTCTTCACATTTTCATTTGATTTGTACGAATTATACATCGTTACTGTATGTATAGTCCACAAAATGTGATTTGATGATGTTGTTTCTGAATAAACTGCACTATGGGGATAGAACGTTAACAATCTAAGTTTTCTCCTCTTTAATGTCATTTTTTAAGAAAGTACTCAAATCTCGTTGATCCACTTCTCTCTGAAGTTTTACGTGTTTCGTTGAACATCAATGTGAAGTCAGTGCCCCCACCCCCATGTTTCCCATATCCACCACCTTCAAGCACGTTGTGCAGAACGCTCTATCTATTTCTCTTAACAGCCCAGACCTACTCAAAATTGTGCTCCCACTCAGAAGAATAAACACATTTCCAAGGCACGACTCATCAGACTGCATACCGGTATATGTGCCATTACCTGTAGCACACTTGTTCATTCGCACCTAAATGCTCACAGTAATGGAAATTACTTTGTGTCAAGTGCTTTTATGATACAGATTATAACCAACATGGTTTTAGTAGTTCCGGATTAGGCGAAACAATATCCATTTATTTTAAAGGATTTTTATCTTAATTTAAGGAGTTTTTAAAAAATTTAAACCAGGAAAAAGTGAAATCCCATGGCTTTCCATGACCTAGCTCTCTCAAAATTCCCTTACTTTCTCAAGACCTAAAACCAAATTTCATGAGTGAGTTCAAATTCCATGACCCGTACGAACCATGTACATGCATTACACTATAAGGTTTAGTATCTTTGTTCCAAACTTGAAGTAATTCATTGGTAACCGTTATAATACACTCATGAGGAACATATATATCAAATAGCAATTGGAAATTAAGAGAGTGATTTTAAAAAGAATGCACCTCATCCTCTCTACTCAAATACATGATGGACATCCCCTCAGCAATACTTGATCCATCTTTACATCTACACATTTGGTAGCTGATCATCTTCCCCTCCAAACAGGGGGATGGGATCCCTAGGTCAATAAGACCCTGCAATAGGAGGCATTGGTGTTGGAATGCTGACATATCTTGCAGCTTTGTTTTGTTGTTGGCTGTACGAAGTGGTCTCAAAAGCAAAGGCTTCTCACAGTCTTGTTTGATTTCTGATAGATTTCCTATATTAATGTAAAGAAAATTATGGATGCAAAGCTTTCGGTTTTGTTAAAGCATTACCAGTACTTGATTGTTTCAGGCCAAATAAACCTTCTTAAAACATATTGAAATAGTTTGTGCTGTCAGATATCTAGAACATGTACTATATTATTCTACAAGAATATTCATAACATTCATGCATGCAAATAAATGTGTACACACTTGCAGACATTCCAAAACATCTCTGGATGTGACATAGTCTTACTATGATATTTTGCTGAGGTTCATATAAATAATAATATAATTCTTTACATAAATTTTCAAAAAGTCTAGATCTAATTTCTTATAAACTAATTTGGTATTTATATAGAGTTAAATTGACATACCAAAAAAGTTGCACATTTCCTTCCTAGTGGATAAATCCTGCACCTCCTTTGTACACTGCCTCCTACAACATTGCAATTTCAGTATGAAAACGTGCTTACATCAGAAGCATACCTCATTCAAAAACAAGAGGCCCATGGGCCACATCGCTCACCTGAATTACCTTGGCCCATATCTGAAGACTTTCCATATATATTTGCATGTAAAACCTTAGTCATTAATATGAACCCAACTACCCCTGGAGGCCACGAATTTTGCAAACTTGAATCTACTCTACGTCAGAGAGCTTTCATGTAAATGTCAACTTCTTTGGCCCAATGGTTCTTGAGAAGAAGATTTTTAAAGATTTTCCCTATATTTGTATGTAAAACTTTGACCCCCCCCCCCCACTTGTGGCCCCATCCTACCCCCCGGGGGCCATGATTTGAAAAAACTTGAATCTGTACTATGTCAGAAAGTTTTCTTGTAAATATCAGCTTTTCTGACTCAGTGGTTACTGAAAAGAAGATTTTAACTATATATTTGTATGTAAAACATTTTATTTAAATTGCTGTCTTACCAGGTTCCATTGTCTGTAAAATAGCCCCCCACTATGACATGTTGGAACAAATAGCTTTTTCCGAAAATGACTGCAGTATCTCTACTTCTGGCCAGCTGATTTTCCTGATGAAATAGCTTTGCTCTGATCACACCATGCCTCTTCTCAAATACATCCTCAGAGTATGCAAGGGGTGGACCATGCCGAATGATTTCATCAGTCTGAAAACATAATCAAACTCTTTGAATCAACCACAAAAAATAAATGAGTGTATTTTATCTTGTTTACATTATCTTTTGGCTTTGCTTGAAAATAATAAGGAAAACATACTTGTACTTACCAAATGGGTCATCAAATGTGTCTTTACTTTGTTCATCAACTCTGGTACATGGCGTTCAACAAGAATGAGATACTTCTCGACAAGATTATCAAGCAGATGTACATCTTCCTCCGCAAATGTATCCAAGTGCACAATCCTATTTATCTAATTCAGAGAAAAATCATGTTCAATATTACATTACAGAGAAATACATGAAAATTCAACTTTCTCTGCAGAAAATGGTTAAACTTTTATTGGAAGAAAGGAAATGTTCTCCACATGTAAAATTATGGTGGAAACCCTATTTAAACTTGAAACCTAGTGAGCAATTGAGTTTTCACACAAAGCTTAGAAAATATTGACCATTTTGACTTCTTCAGAAAAACAATATATCATATTTATACTTACCAGAGACAGGACACAGGTCATCTTAAGAAACCTTGCATCCAGACCAGCATATTCGAAACTGAAGGGTGCAACTTGAATCTAAATTTAACATCAGATATGAATATTAATTATCAAAGTCATTTACTATATATTTTCATCAAAATGTCTATCAAAAATGAATGATCTTTCCTTGCAAGAATGTAGTACCATAATACTTTCTTTACAGATTAATTCATCTATATGCTACTCACAAATTTTTTCAAATCCTTCCCTTGTCTGCTGTTCACATTCTTGGTAATGTTAAATTTCACTCGCTGATGGGCATCTAGAGCAGTTAAATGGCTTTCAAGTGATGTTGCCTGAGTATCAGTTAATGAATCAATGCAGACTTTAAATGTGAATCATATGAAGTCCCTTTCATATGATATACATATGTGAATCATATGTAAATCATATGAAACACATCATATGATTCACATATGATGCCCTTTTTTTATGATTCTCATATGAAGCTAATCATATGATCCACATATGAAAATCATATGTGGATCATATGTGGCAAGCATGCCTGTATAATGTTTGTAAATACCAGTAACCATGGTCTATGTAATGTTTGTAAATACCAGTAATCATGGTGTATGCAATGTTTGTATTGACCACCTATTTGGTATTTTAAAAAGTATTACAAACATCAGTATATGATTTTATGAAGCAAAAAGGTCACTGTGTGCTAGGAAGTGTTCATAGGTTTAAATTTTAACAATTTTGTATAAATTATTTTTACAGAGAAAATCCCTACCCGCAAAATCGGAGAAGGAAGTTTTTGATCTTCTAGGTGTGCCATACTTCCCAGCCGAGGAGCGGAATTGCTAAAATTCATTTTCATAGCTGTGTCTACTCTTATTATAGGAACTTTAAAATGACATGATATTGCACGCAAAAATGTTATGTGCCATGCAAGAGAAACTTTTATTAAAATTATATGAATACTTTCAAATACATGTATTTCTGTATTAATAACAGATTAATCATGATTTTTTTTCAAACCCCATTGTTTGAAACGACACAGATTGTTTTGTGTTTGCGGGTTAGTACTGTGATACAGAATGTATATTTTTACACTGCATACTTTAAATTGGTGACAGTTGGATGTAAAAAATTTCAAGCTTGTGAGCAAAGTTTTACACACAATGAGTGCCAATATCCACCAATATAACTTGAATTATTCCTTTATTATATAGCTAAAACATACTTCATGTCTTTTATATGGATAATTTATCCATTTAGTTTAGAGACTGAAGCGTTATTGACACTAATATGAATGTGTGCTTTATTGAGCACATTTTCATTGTTCACCCAAATACCTTAATTAATGCAGCTGAACTACTTAAAATTAATTTGGTCCTAAACTGTATATCTTACTTAGCACTTACTTGTAGTTCTCACCAGAAGCTGTATATCAGGGTTGAAAAATTAGAAGATATGATACTTGATAGATGAAGCACCAAAACTGGGGATCAGAGCTTATCAAATGAGATCTAGTTCATTATATTTTACAGCTATAGATAACAATAACAGTTACAAGTATTCAGAATATTTTGATGCAGATCCAATTATTTCCCAAAAAGTTGCTGTTTAATAATTGTTCAAGTTTTACACACATTTCTGATAATGTTCATATTAATCAAATTATATTTTTGATCACACTACCCCCATCTACTCATGTTGTATATCACCCCCATCCACACACCTGTACACATCACCACCTCCCACCCACACACGTGTACACATCCCCCCCCCCACACACACACATACACATCAACCCCATCCACCCACACACTTGTACACACCACCTCCCACCCACACAATACACATCACACCCTTGCCCCCCCCCCCCCCCCCCCCCCCCCCCCCCCCCCCACACACACAGTCAGATGTACACATTACCCCCCATCCACACACACATACACATCAACCCCACCCACACATGTGTACACATCACCCCCCCCACACACACACACACACACACACACATGCACACACACACATACTGTTGGCATATTGTATTTTTACTGCTTTCATCCTCACTGTCTGTCTCAGGGAATCTAAATGTGATACCATAACAGAATATTTATCCTTTTGTGTAAGATGTGTTTAGTAGTTTTAAGGCTAAATCTGAATGACTTATTCTGTAGTCTTCTATATGTACTTGTTCGGTGTCCATTATGTATAACATACACATCTATGTATAAAATTGTTTTTGTTGCTTTTTTTGCAAATTCGTGTAATTTAAAAAAAGAGAGAACTAATATTTTCTCTAATTGATACATATTCAGTATTTAAGAATATGTGGATACTCAAATTAATTTGTTATAGAAATGTTTGTGCTGAAATGTATACCTATGAATTTTTCATTTGAATTGAGTCATGCTCTTGCATTTGGTCCAAAGCAGGATCTTTAAACTCTATGAAATTTCAACTCAATAATGTGATCAATTTGAAAACTCCAATGAATACCTTATAGATTTACTTGAAATTGGTATACATGTAATATGTGTATTTACGGTTGGTTTAAGTTGTATAAATAGCCTGTGATACATTTTTTTCTGGATTATTTGTGCAATCACAGAGTAAAATGTGTTTCACATTACAGCAGACTTAACAATACCTGTCTCAAATAAAAATAATATAAACTGAATCCAAACTGGTGTGTTCTAATATTCTGTATGTGAGTTGTTGTAAATATGTGAGATAAACATATGATCAGGTGATGCCTTGTGAAAAATGTTACAGGATAATGGTGTTCAATATGCACATAAACAACCAAAAAAAAATAAACTGTAGACGATTGCAGTTACATGACAAAAATCATTTGAATTCCTGAAAAAATTTCTCTGTGTATTTCATCGAAAGCCATATCTTCATTTCTTTTTTAATTTTATGAATTGGCATTAATCTCTAGTTGTCAATCCATCCATAATAGTGACTAACTACTGAAGAGATATTGCTCCGCTCTGACAAATAAACCTGATCAATAAAATCAATGAAGCCACGATTTTGCATTTGAAAGGCTAGGAGTTTACAAGAGATTAAATGTTCAGTTTTTAGCTTACTCACTCAACTAATCGTCAACCTTTCACATTTTATTTTATTTTCCAAAACCACTTTGCCAATTCCTAGCTTGGCACAAAATACACCTTTAAAGTAAAGGGATTTAAGTTTTACCAAATGAAGGATCATAGCTGCTTTCCAAGGGGAGATAATAAGGTGGAGTGTTGAACATATTTGCGAAAAACAACAACAACAAAACCAAATTTTACGTGAAAGGTTCATTTTTATGCCCCCCCCCCCCTCAAAGATTTGGGGGCATATAGTTTTTGGCCTGTCTGTCTGTGGCAATAAACTAGCCTTGGTCATATCGGAGGTAGACCTTTCATATTTGGTATGTGTATTCTTTGTGGCAAGACCTTTCCATTGACACCAAAATCATTGATCTGGTAACTTTAATATTGATCTTTGACCTACTTTTTTTAAAAAAAATTCGAATATAAGCCACATTGTTCAAATAGTAAGAGGTAATGTTTTTACGTTAAGCATGTGCATTTCTTGTGAGAAGACCTTTCCAATGTTACCAGATTTTATGACATTGAACTAGTTTTTGGAAATTTTCTAGAAAAAACTTTAATATAAGAATGATCTTGTCGGCAAAATTCGCCGCAAAATGTGTTTAATCCTCTGAAAGTGTTTGTTCGCGAAAATTATGCACATAACGCGAAAGTTACGCATTATAACACAAAAATTTCGTGTTTATTCGCCAAAGTTACACATTATGCGAACGATTTTGCGTTCATTCGCGCAAATTTACTGTTGTAGCGCGAAAGTTACACGTTTATTCGCACAATGTAAAGGTTATACGTTATAATGCGAACGTGATGCATTTATTCGCGGTAGTTACGCATTATATAACGCGAAAGTTTCGCGTTTATTCGCAAAAATTACGTGTTATAAAGCGAAGTTTTTCTGCTACAAAAATGAACTCAATAGGCTTTCATAATTTAGCTCATGTTCGTAGCTGGGAAAAGAAACTTCGCGTTATATAACGCGAATAAATGTAGTTGTGTGAAAATTTTGTAAATAACTTTTAAGTTTTATGATTAAAAAGAATTGAATTTGCAATTTATAAGATTGTATAATAAAGTTCTACTAGAAACTTATGCCAAAACAATGGCAAGCAGCTTTGATTTTATTTAATTTCCAATTTGATGTAATTAGTATTTTCCCGCCAAAAGTTTTGGTGAGCGTTTGGCGCCTCTTGCTTTGTTTATAGTCATGTGACTTTAGACCAGGGTTGGATTTTTTCATATTGTCCAGTGGGTTTGAAGTGTTCAGACGTTTGAGTTTTAGTTATAGTTGGAGCTATTTCGCCATCATGGTATGTTTGGTTTTTCTTTGTTTTTATGGAAGCAATAGCATCGCAGTTGGCGCTCTTAATTATATTGCTAATATCTAACAAAGTGCATGTTTAACTTTTATTGCAGTAGCACCAAAGAAGCTTTGAAATATAGTTTACAGCTTTACATTTGATAAATATCAAGCCTAAAGACCATAACTTTGGTAAGTTATACTATTTAGACTGTTTAAGCAATATAAAAGTCAACTAAAGCAATAATATAAATATTTTGTTTTTAATCTTATTTTTCTCACTTATTAAATATGAATAAGTTCGGTGGATCACTTTTATAAAATTGTGATTAAAGTGCTTGAATATCATTTGATATAACTTTATGCTAAGTTTCAAATGATTCAATTTATATGTATATATAACATGTATAAAATGTATATATGTATTTGACGTGATGTACATTTTCATATGCGGCTTAGGGCAATTCAATTTATACTATTTGAATGAAATATAAACACGAACTTTTAACAAGGATTTACGCTGTTGTTGTATTTCTATCAACGCATCGTGAGTTACATTTGGAGCCCCCAGTTTGGTTTGAATAGCCCCGCTTCGTGTGAACACCCACAGTGAGTTATTTCCACAGGACAAAAAAATTGGTCTCCACAGAATTCAATTAGCCAGACGAGTGAAATCAACTCATCAGATTGGACCGGTTCGCTGGATTTTGTTCCGCAAGAAAGGCGCACACCTGTAGAGGCGGATCCAAGTAACGTCAAAGCGGATTCAAAATCGCCAAGGACTTGTGAATTCGGAGGGCGGATCCAATACTTTGATCAACCAATGGAATTCCAGAATTCGGATTGTGACAGAGAGATTCCGAATTGTTTTACGTACTACTTGTCTCTGCGTGTCACACCGGAAATAATGCAGTTTCGATGTAAACATTGTTTGACAGTGACACAACTTGTGTTTTTTTGGATCGTTTGGACTTTCATTTATTTAAAAAACAAAACAAACAACAACAATTCTTTGGATTATCTTACTGTGTTTATTTGTGCTATTGTTCATGGCCCTGTGATTTTTTTGTGTGTGTGTTTTTTGGTTTTTTTTTTTTAATTGTGTTTGTGATCCATTCGACAACAGACACAGTCAAGGCTAAATTCAGCAGATCGGTAAGCAAGCAAATCTAAATAAAATTTCAAAATTTCTTTCTTTAAATAAATGGTTATGTTAGGTCATAGCATGGCACTACTAACATTGCATGCAAGTTTTGTTGATAATTAAGTTAATAGCTACCAAGAAAACAAGTTGAGCGCAATTATTTGCATATTATTTGACATTATTTCTTGGTGATTATACAGTCAGAGATTGGTGGTATTAAGATTAGATAATTGGGAGTTTATCATTAGATCTGAGTCTGTCAGTTTGTTATTGATACATATTTCAGTTTGCATTCAGTGTCAGATTGGTATAAGCAAGTAGACATTGACAGTGACTTGGCTAAGGTAATTCTGGTTGATATAGTTTGTCTGTCGTCTACCGGAAGTGCGTATTTTCAACCGGAAGTGTCCAGTTGATAAAACCAAAGGTATTAATTACTAGTTTTACAAAACAACTACCATAATATTTCATTGTCAAACTTCAATATTATCATTGGTGTGTAGTTTGCATGAGATATAGCTAGACATTATCATACTTGGTGTATGTACCGTGTGTTTACACTTGCGCGTTTCAGTTGATGATCGTTAATTCAGTGCACTAAATCGTGTTCATTTCATATTACGGTTTATTTGCGCTGTCGTTTTCGAGAACTCGGTTGGTTTAAATTATGGCATCTGAGGATGAAAAGAAGCTTTTAAGTGCTTTTAAGGAATTAGGTCTAAAGCCAAAAACAGATACACCCGAGGATCTTAAAAAATGGCTTGAAGATTTTTCAGCAAAAGCAAAATCAGAGGAAGAAGTTGAATCTAAACCGATAACTATAATGCAATCAGGTCATCATAGTCAACCTCGACTATCCATTTTCTATGGGGAAAGTGCCACTAAAGGTGAAGCAGATTATGACCAGTGGTGCTACGAAGTAAAAAGTTTATTGCATGATGAGATCTATAAAGAGGAAGTTATTATGCAGGCAATTAGAAGGTCAGTCAGAGGTGAAGCTAGCAGAATCTTGATGAGATTGGGACCTGGTGTTAGAATTAAGGCTGTTCTAGAGAAATTTGAGAGTGTATATGGTAGAGTTGATACAAAAGAGGAATTACTTGCAAAATTTTACAGCGCTAAGCAAGAACAGACTGAAGATGTTACTTCATGGTCATGTAGGCTGGAAGACATTTTAAGGAAACTTGTTGAACAAGGGTTGATAGGGAGTTTTGGATCAGATGAGATGTTGAAGTCCAAATTTTGGTCTGGTCTTCAACAAGAGTTGAAAGATATATCTGGTTTCAAATATGAAATGATTGCAGATTTTGACAAGTTGAGAGTAGAACTTAGAAAAATTGAGAGAGAACATAAAGTCCCAGTAGCAGAAAAAGGGTCTAGGAAAGCATTAAATGCTCAACAGAATGTGACTGACAGTGCAAGTACTAGCAAAGAGTCAGAAATATCCGAGCTCAAGTATTTAGTACGGGATATGTCGATGACAATGAAAGCTATGGGTAAGGAGATTTCAGATCTTAAACAACAAACATATCACCACCAACCAAATAGAAACAAGTCTTCAGGAAGAGGTTGATCTAGGAATAAGCAGAATTACAATTCCGATTTCTCAAAAGATTCTAATCAGGACAGAGGGCATGATTCTGAGAATTTAGGACCTCAATGTTATATAGATGTAAGCAATATGGGCATTTTAAATGGCAGTGCACAGTCAGACTAGATCATTCAAAGAATTTAAACTATGGACCACCTTGTACGAGGGGCGGGTACTAGGTGCAAAGAGAGCACGCCCTTTTGAGGAGATTGTAGGTAGTAGCAATGAAGCAGTGGTCAAAGTAGATGGAATAGAAGTGAATTCTTTGGTTGATACTGGTAGTGCTGTTAGTACAATCAGCGAAAAGTGTTATAGAGAAAATCTGAGTCATAGAGAACTGCAGTTTCTCAATGACATTTTGCAAATAGAATGTGCAAATGGCGATACTCTCCCTTATTTAGGATTTATAGAGGTTGAGTTGGAATCAGAGGGTATCCCTATATCTGATTCTCATACATGTATTTTTTTGGTTGTACCAACAACGGCATACAGTGAAAAGACACCTTTGTTGATTGGCACTAACATTTTACGTCATTTAATGGAGGGTTGTAGAGATCAATTTGGAGACAGGTTTTTACAGAATGCTGCTTTGTTTACATCATGGTACTTGGCATTTAGGTCTATGATGATGCAGGAAAGGGAACTGAAAAGGACAAACAATAGATTAGCCTTGGTTCATTCAGCTGAGAATTCTAAAATCATTATCAAGCCAAATAGTAGCATCTGTATAAGAGGATACATTGATGCCAATAGCAGGATTCAGCACCCTGATACGTATGCTATTTTGGAACATACAAAAAAGTCAATTTTGTCAAAGGATTTGGATATAGTTCCAACAGTCATGACTTTTTCAGCCCAGACGTATCCAATATAACTACACAGATGGTATCAGTTCAGCCAAAGTCGGTGCTTTGTGAAGTACAACTAGTGCAGTTGAGTCAGCTCCTGCCTGATGAAGCACACCAAGATAACCAACCAGAACAGATTAGGAATCTTACTTTGGATAATACTGATTTATCTGATAAGCAGATAGAGGATATATGGAGATTACTCAGGCACTATAAGGGTATATTTTCTAAGGGAGATACTGACATCGGTCATTATACAGATGTTAAACACAGGATCAACTTACTGGATGAAATGCCTTTTACTAGTAAACAAAGGTACAGATGTATACCACCAGCTATGATAGATGAAGTTAGAAAACATATTGAGCATTTAATATCTGCAGGAATAATTAGGAAGTCAAGTTCACCCTTTGCATCGAATGTTGTTCTTGTACGGAAAAAAGATGACAGTATTAGGATGTGCGTAGATTATAGGATGCTCAACAAGAGAACTATCAGAGATTCATATGCCCTTCCCAGGATAGAAGACATTCTCGACACATTATCAGGATCAAAGTATTTTTCAGTTCTGGACATAAAATCTGGATATCATCAAATTGAAATCGAAGAAAGTCATAAACACAGAACAGCATTTACTGTCGGACCTATTGGATTTTTTGAATTCAATCTTTTACCATTTGACCTTTCAAACAGTCCAGCAACTTATCAGCGTTTAATGGAAGAATGCTTAGGAGATTTGAATATGAAAATATGCGTCATATATTTGGACGATTTGATAATTTTTTCAGATTCATATGAGCAACATTTAGAAAGATTAGAAATCATATTTAGGAGATTAAAGGAGTGCAATCTCAAATTGAATCCAAAGAAATGCAATTTATTCCATAAAGAGGTAAAGTATGTCGGATTCATTGTATCAGAACAAGGCATATCTACAGATCCAGAAAAGGTTAAGAAGGTTTTAGAATGGCCAACTCCTACTCATCCTGATGAAGTAAGACAATTTGTTGGATTTGCCGGATTTTATAGATGTTTCATCAAGGATTTCAGCAAAATTGTAAGACCTTTACAGGAAATTATACCCCCACAGAATCAGAGAAAGAAAAGGGTTAGATCAGAAGTGAAAGGATGGACTTGGGGTCATCAGCATGAAGCAGCATTTCATGAGCTGAAACATCATATGACAAATGCACCTATTTTGGCTTATGCAGACTATGACAAGCCATTCGATCTTCATATAGATGCAAGTTCAGAGGGGTTAGGAGCAGTTTTGTGCCAGGAACAGGATGGACAATTTAGAGTTATTAGTTATGCTAGCAGAACATTAGGAAAATCTGAGGAAAATTATCCTGCCATGAAGTTGGAATTTCTATGTTTGAAGTGGACAGTTACAGAGAAATTTTATGATTATCTCTATGGGCATAAATTCACCGTCAAGACAGATAACAATCCTTTAACATACGTTTTGTCATCAGCAAAGTTAGATGCCACAGGTCAAAGATGGGTTTCTGCATTATCAGCTTTTGATTTCGATATTATTTATAAACCAGGAAAACTGAACACAGACGCTGATGCTTTATCTCGGTATCCTAATTCCAATAAGAACATCAGTTCGGAGACAGTCAAAACAGTATATAACTCTGTGCAAGTACAACAACACATTATTAATATGGTAGAAACAGTGGAACCTTTTGATATAATTGAAGCAACAGAGTTTCCAGGACAACCATTGGCTCAGCTAGAGTTGAGAGAACTTCGGAGAATTCAACGAGATGATCCACTTATTAGATTTTGGATAAATGCAGTAAAGGCAAAAGCTCTTCCAATGAAACACAAAATTCCAAAAGGCAAAGATCATATGAACATGTGTAGGAACTTCAACAATTTGAAATTAAAAAGAGGAGTATTATACAGAGAAATTAAGAGTCAAGACAACATCATCAGTCAACTTGTATTGCCAAATCAACTTACACCTATTGCTTTAACAGGACTACACAATAATATGGGTCACCCAGGGAAGGATAGAACATTTTCTTTATTAAGGGACAGATTTTTTTGGACAGGCATGAACTCGGATGTAGAAAATTGGATTAAGAACTGCGAAAGATGTTTGAGAAGAAAATCCTCATGTCAGACATCTTATCCACTAGAATTAGTTTGTTTAGACTATCTAATATTAGAGCCTTGCAAAGGAGGAATCGCCAACATTTTAGTTCTTACAGACCATTACACAAGATATGCTCAGGCAATTCCGACAAAGAATCAGACTGCGAAAACAACAGCAGAAGCACTTTACAATAATTTCATTGTACATTATGGTATTCCAGCTAGATTACACAGTGACCAAGGTGCACAGTTTGAGAGCAATTTAATCAAAGAATTATGCCAGATGACAAAAATGGAAAAATCAAGAACAACACCATACCATCCGATGTGTAATGGCATGACAGAAAGATTTAATAGGACCCTCATCAATATGCTAGGAACTTTAGAGAATAAGGAAAAGCAAGACTGGAAAAAATATATCTCTTCATTGGTTCATGCTTACAATTGTACAAAACATGAAAGTACTGGTTATTCTCCATTTGAACTAATGTTTGGCAGAAAACCTAGATTACTGATGGATTTAACATTTGGATTACCTGAAAAGCACAACACAAAGGAATCGTACAGCGAATTTATTACGGAATTAAGGGACAGAATAAAAGAAACCTTTGAATTAGTAAAGAATACAGCAGAATCTTCCAGGCATAAACAGAAAATGAATTTTGACAAGAAAGCTAAAGCAAAGAAATTGAATATAGGGGATCAAGTCTTATTGAAAATATTGGCATATGATGGAAAACACAAAATTGCAGACAAATTTGAAGAAACAATTTACACTATCAAATCTCAACCGAATACAGATATTCCTGTGTATGTAATTACAGATGAGGATGGGCATGAGAAAACTATTCATAGGAATCTTATTATTCCTGTTGGGACGACATTTAGGCCTAAACCAGCAGAGAGAAAAGGCCTTGGAGAAAGAAATCCGCGGATAGAGGAGAAACAGGACGAACAGAGAAAGGAATCAGATAGTGAAGATGAAGAACAATTTGTCACCATACAAATTGAAAGAGGACACACTGATAAACAGAAGGATACGACTATTGCACCACAGCCATTGGAAATCCATGAAGCACATGATCATGCAGAAGTTCAAGCTGAGGAGGAGCTAGTAGAAGATGACTCAGTAGAGGAGGTTAGACGTTCGTCAAGAACAAGGAAGAAACCAAAGTGGCATGACGCTTATGTTATGTCTCAAACACAGGAGGTTGAGAACAGACGAGAGAGCACAGTTGTTAGCAAATTTGTTTTGCTCCAATATTCTAAAATCTACATCTCCTTCATTGATTGAAAACATTGTACATAGTATCATTAAATGATGGGACATCATTTCATGGAGAGGGGGAGAATGTAGCCCTGTGGAAATTTTGTAAATAACTTTTAAGTTTTATGATTAAAAAGAATTGAATTTGCAATTGATAAGATTGTATAATAAAGTTTTACTAGAAACTTATGCCAAAACAATGGCAAGCAGCTTTGATTTTATTTAATTTCCAATTTGATGTAATTAGTATTTTCCCGACAAAAGTTTTGGTGAGAGTTTGGCGCCTCTTATATAGTCATGTGACTTTAGACCAGGGTTGGATTTTTTCATATTGTCCAGTGGATTTGAAGTGTTCAGACGTTTGAGTTTTAGTTATAGTTGGAGCTATTTCGCCATCATGGTATGTTGGTTTTTCTTTGTTTTTATGGAAGCAATAGCATCGCAGTTGGCGCTCTTAATTATATTGTTAATATCTAACAAAGTGCATGTTTAACTTTTATTGCAGTTGCACCAAAGAAGCTTTGAAATATAGTTTACAGCTTTACATTTGATAAATATCAAGCCTAAAGTCCATAACGTTGGTAAGTTATACTATTTAGACTGTTTAAGCAATATAAAAGTCAACTAAAGCAATAATATAAATATTTTGTTTTTAATCTTATTTTTCTCACTTATTAAATATAAATAAGTTCGGTGGATCACTTTTATAAAATTGTGATTAAAGTGCTTGAATATCATTTGATATAACTTTATGCTAAATTTCAAATGATACAATTTATATGTATATATAACATGTATAAAATGTATATATGTATTTGACGTGATGTACATTTTCATATGCGGCTTTCTGTTTGTTACAGGGCAATTCAATTTATACTATTTGAATGAAATATAAACACGAACTTTTAACAAGGATTTACGCTGTAGTTGTATTTCTATCAACGCATTGTGAGTTACATAAATGCAAAACCTTCGCGAATAAACGCGTAACTTTCGTGTACGTTATAACGTGAAACTTTCGCGAATAAACGCGCTATAACGCGAAATAATATGTATAAATATACATGTAGTTATGTAAAACAGTAACCCATGATTGGTACAATGAACGAAGACTGACGTTTATGCATTTGCATGTACATGTACCTTAAAGTATAGAACTACATGTATAGTCCTAGTTCTCTTTCAAAAGACAAAACTTTTCTAAATCACGTTTCAGTTTTAAACACAGTCAATGGGACGAATGAATTGAGTTACGGTGTCGATAATGGATTCCCAAACATAATAAAAACCGTTACAGATCTTGTACAGGATCCAGTTAATGTTCTACTAAACCCCTAAAATCTTTATTCCTCTCAAAACTATTAACCACTGTGAAGAAAAAACTTCAAACGCATTGTGCCAAAACATATGCAAGAAGTGGTGTAAATCAAAAGGGGATTTTCAAAATAATAACTTTTAGTAAATTTGAAATCACAAAACTTTTCCCAAATCAACATCAAAACACACGGCATTTCAACATTTTTCTTCACAACCATTCCTGACGATAAATGAAAGACTAGGGTTTTTGACATAATAGACAGCTACTCTTCAATAAAAATGGAACGCAGAAATATCAGTCTTTCAAAAATTAACTTTGTCAAACACCATTCTGATTCAACGCACATGTACTATTAAAACGAGACTGGATTTCCTCATGCCATGGGCACAAATTGTGCTCCTTTATTAGCTGACCTGTTTTTGTATTCTTATGAGGCATAATTTATTCAAAAGCTTCTACATGAGAAGAAAAAATACCTTGCTGCGCCCTTCAACTCGACATTTACATATATCGACGACGTTTTATCTATTAACAATATTCACTTTCATTTGATATACCCCAGTGACAACACATCTATCTTTTACATCTATTTCATGTTTGCATATTTTACTGCAATCTCTTTGATCCGCTCACGTATATCGCTACACAAGGTGTAACGATATACGGGAGCGAATCAAAGGATCATAGGATCTAATTGTAATTAGATTGATTTGACTGAACATTGACTTAGCGGCAAACTAACAACTTAACTTAATGACAAATGGAAATGACTTCAGCTTCTCCACTGTAAACTTATAAATTTATGTAGCAATATTTCATTATTACCTGCATGTGGTGTAAATGTAAAAATCTTTCAACTGATTCGATACGCGAGAGGAAGTTCTGCGTATGATCAATTTTTAAAACAGGGCAAGTTACAGACAAATCATTTGATGTTACAGGTTTCAATAGTATTTTTAAAGTCAGCAATTCACCAACTCTATGGCCCTTGTAATGGTATAATTTGCGAATACAATTTGTCATTAGGTTGAATGCTGTCTGACGTGTTTCATACCAGACCGTTCTTTACACACTGATTTTGACTACATATTGCCCTATTTACCTGGTCAGGATATATGGCTCACGGCTGGTGTGACCGGTCAACAGGGGATGCTTACTCCCTGACACCACCTCTGGTGTCCTACTCTAGCTCAGTTTTGTATTCTCTGTTATTTATGAGCTTGATTACTCTTCGTTATCTTTACCTTTTCATCCAAATAACTGCATGTTATTCGATCGGTCAACTAATAAGAGAGCAATAAAGAGCAAAAGAATAAAAAAAAAACAAAAAAAACGTTCTTCATAAATATGCATTTAAAAAGGTTCAATCCAGTAAAGGGTTTATCAGGCGGAGCACGGAAATCTGCAAGAAAATAGCCTTTATCTCGACAAGATGGTCAAGGAACTGGAATTAAAACCACTCCAGTCCTGAGGAACCAGATTGTGCCTAATAATATTTATACAATAGGTGGTTGAGGGGTTGGTACCGGGGCCATACCACAAAATTTCGTATCAAAGGTCAAACCGAGAGGGGAAATCATTTGAGGACTGTGTAAATACTGTAGTATAGAAAAGGAGAAACTCTAGGCCGATATCCGCGATCCATATAACTCTAATTATTACAACACAAACCGGAACACCCCAGCTCTCAAATCAAGTCAGAAACTTGGAAACAATATCAGTACAGATCTTCCTTCTTTGTGGACGCAATTAATAATTAAGGTAATTCCACCCACATGTGACTTGATATTATTATGGGTCTAGAGTATGAGCTGTATCAATTTCCATGCACTCAGTATAGTTTAATGTATAACCAAAGAAAATGTATACGTTGCCACTTAAAAAAAAGTCAGACATTTAAACAGAATCAGATAATTGCACATTTTCGTTAAGCAGCATCAACAAAAATGCACAAAAGCTGGTTAAATTAACAAAATTTTAATATGAATCGGTATTTTTTTTAAACACTGCATGCGTATCAGAGAAATTATTGTGAAATAGTCATGCAATATAGAGAAAATACCAGCATTAAGTTATTGCCCCAGACAACATTTTTAAAATACAGATAGATAGTTATTCATAGAAAATTAAACCTTTTTCAGTATCAAATATTTTACCAGATTTTTTATTGTTAACAGCAAAAGATATATTTTTACAAAGGTTAATTATAAAGGATTTTGTAAAAACCTATCATTGAAGATCACATGATATTATTATTCCAATGACCAGACATTGCACCTAAGAATAACCAAAATCAATCACTTTTCGATTTTTTATTTTCGAGAGGATAACATGGAAATGACATTAATATTGATATCATTGAATCAAAAACATGAAATTCTTTTAGATATGTGAAACTAAAATACACTAAGTTCATCTTGATTTTGATTGGACAATTACATGTACCAGTGTGATTCCTTTTAAAATATCCGCGGTATGACAAAGAAGAATTACACATTCTTTCAATTTTCTATTAAAAGAATTCAACTTGTTAAATATAAAAACAACATTTAAGGAAAACAGACATTATTTTAATTCCTGTCACTTTCCTTTTAATGTATTTTTCACATGGGTAAAAGTGTATGACAAAATTTGTAAATATGGATCAAATATGGAAGACCCGTGCAACGTACACCAAGCGCAAAATATGTTTTTAAAAGAATTCATGAAAAATTAAAAGAAAGACCGTTGACTATATATACATAGGTAATAAATAGCTCGCATTGATTCTCTTTGTGCCAAAATTTGCACATTTTCGGCAATAATTGGTAATGATAGGTTACAGAAACATGGTCTAGCCTAGTTCTTAATTCCACGGTTAAAACTAAACACGCTTATCTTTTATTTTGTAGATTTCTTTCTATTCCGTTTAGGGTCAGATAGTTTGAAGTAGTTCTTTTTTGCCTTCCACAACGTTGTTCATAAACGTCGACGTCATGACGTTATGTGCGGTTTTTTGTTAGAAACAACGCTATATTTAACTAACGCTTACAAGAAAACGACAAGAGACATAGGGAAAAATTATTGTGTTCTGACAATGGCATATTGTGGACATTCTATGTGTTAAATTTGATCAAATTTGTAGACAGGGCCGATTTTGCTTCCTAACGTACCAAGCCCTTTGAAATCCATTGAAAGAAGAAGCAAATAAACAAAATAAGGAGATCTGATAATTGACTCATTAAAACCCTTTTAAAAATGTACACATTTTACACAATATATAGTCTATACACCATACGGCCTATAAGGTTTTATATCGTCCTGCCAGAACTACTTTTACACTCAACCCAGATTACAAATTACCCGATAATCTCAACCCAGAGTTATCGTTCCTTACACTCACATGACTCGGGTAGAGTATCTGGAACGAAGTGAGTGTATGTATGTATGTATGTATATATATATATATATATATATATATATATATAATGGTGTGCCATTTTAGAATTATGTCTGGCAATATTTTGAGGCAGAACCAATCTTCATGTTGTATGGATCGAGTACCTGTGCCCGGCCCAGCCGCTGAAAAATAGATCTAATTTTTATCGTTTGTAAACGGATAAATGTACGTTAGTCTATTGAAGTAATGAAAACCAAAACAAAGTGGATAGGCCTAATTTAGTATAAAATTCTAACATTTTTGTGATAAGAAATTTGAAACATAAATACGTTGAAATTGATGTATTTATGACATCCATTTGTTTTCTGATTTACAACTTGATCTGTTGATATTGTGCCCATGACATGGTATCTTGTTTGCACAACTGAAACATAACTTTAAATTATCTGGAGCACATGACATATTGTAATGTGTAGCGGTCACCCAGCCAAGTGCTGATCACACTCGCTGTTGCTTTAACTTGCGTGATATAGAGAGACTCTACCACATCAGTAGAAAAGCTAGCTCATTAACGAGACAGTATACGTTCCCTCTGTACTATATGCTATACACTTCAAACTTAGCGTGAGTTCTTTTTGAATGTTTGGCACTTCTACACCAACGGCATCCGCCGTTACCGACGACAACCACTCGTCGCGCGCGGACGAAACCACATATGTACATGGACACGAAGTCCCAGTATGAAAAATGTCCCACCGACCTTTGGGGGTTTATGTACTCGCTTTTCATGACCTCCAAGGATTTGAAGCCGACATTGATGATACTATCATTTACAGTGACACATGGAATGAACATCTCCGAATCATGAGTGCATTCTTCGACATTCTGGCAAAAGCAAATTTAACGGTGAACCTTGGGAAGAGTGATTTTTGTCATGCTATTGGAGAATATCTAGGTTATAAAGTAGGTCAACGTAATGTTACACCTATCATGGGCTAAATTGGAAGCTATCACAAAGTTCCTGATTCATACAAACAAGAAAGAGTTAATGAGATTTTTGGGCGTGACTGTTTTTTAAGATGTCCAAGTTTTCCTCAAGAGTCAACGCTTACCAAGAAAGCAAAAGAGAGTAAAATTTGAATGGACAAAGGACTTTGACGAATGGTTTTGTTAAATTAAATCCGTCCTGATGAGCAGTCCAGTTCTTTCAGCTCCTGCGTTTTCTAAGCAATTTAAGCTTACTGTTGAGGCTAGTGATATAAGAGTTGGTGCTGCTTTGTTTTAAGAACATAGTTATAGGGTTGTTTCTTATTTTTCAAAGACACTTACAAAAAGTCAACAAAAGAGTCAACAAAATTGTTCTACCAGTCTGCATTGGAAGAGCAAAAGAGCTGGGCATCGATACTATCTTCGTTGATGTGGTTGAAAAAGGTGCAGTTTAGAAAATCAATACCCCCTTTTCATCTCGTATGTAGGCTCTTGAGTTATCCGCCGCATAATTGATTTCATTTTGCTTGAAGTTAAGCATACCAGAATAACACATGTGTACTTTCATGGCTGATGCAACAGCGATTAGTTTCAGTATCAACAGATCTTGAAGAACCCTGTGTTTTTGTGTCGGGCGGCTTGGATAACTCAGAAGACGGGTGAAAGAACAGAAGATTATAAAGATCTTGTGTCGGACAAATCTACGCGTTCCAATGGAAATATGTTCCGAGCCTTGCAGAAACGTTTTGTAGAGTCTACAGCTACGTAGAAAACGGAAACGTTGGAGATGTTGTTTTGTTAAAACACTCATCGCAACTGTTGGCCAATCGGACTGATGGAGAACGTAATTCCTGGCAAGGATGAATAAGTGAGAGAATTGGAACTGCGCATTGTGAAGGAATTGAAAGTGTGCGAATATGTCGGTCATATATTTATTAAACATAGATGTTAACGGGAAACTAACAACTCAACTTTATGACAAACGGGATGACTTCAGCTTCTCTATCGTCTCTAATGTAGCATATACCATTATCATCTGCATATGGTGTTTATGTGTCTCAACTGATTGAATACGCAAGAACTTGTTCTGCATATAATCAGTTTTTGAATCGAGGCAGGCTGCTGATAATTTGGATTTTGATATCCGAAAATTCCTAACAGAATTTCCTATTACATTTGTGTCGTGACATACCTTCTAACATATATTAAAGCCCCTATCGAATTTAAAACTCACAGTTTCTGTAGGTCAGCTGCTTATGCAAATCTTGAAGTAAAATCTTCCCAATGCATTAATTTTGAAGGGACCAGATAATTTAATTTTTAGGTATACTTGCCTGAAAGACAATGAGTCTAATACATGGGAATGAAATAATCGAGATATGAATAAAATAAAAGTTAATCAAATTGTAGATTTGATCTTCAGTAGATTAAGATGTCAAAATTTTCAAAATAAAGGAAAAGTAGATAAGTATTGATCATTTTTAAAGTTACATTAAAGAGGTGATGATCTGTGACACAGACTCATGTATACAGAGAGAGAGAGAGAGAGAGAGAGAGAGAGAGAGGTTTATTCATGAGATTTTGTCATTGTATTGCCAGAGGTAGCCATGATAAAAGTGACGAACATTCCACCGGACACGTCCTGGGGTTCTTTGCTATTTGTCTTCGAGAATCGGAGAAAAAGTGGAGGCGGGTCAATAAAGGAGTTGGAGTATGACCCAGATACTCAGTCAGCTGTCATCACGTTTGAAGACCCTGCAGGTGAATTTGATTGATATTACAAAAAATCCTCATAGGATTACCGTATTCGCACTATTTTGAAAAAGGGATGGGGGCAGTTATTTAGAATTTTGTTTAAATATATTTCCAGTGAAAGTTTGATTTCGAAAAATGTTTAGATAGATATTAAATTTCAAATGAGTCATTGTTATATTTTCCTTTGTGATAATATAATCCACCTAGGTCTTAATGATTGATCTATTTTTCAAATCGTCAAAACAAGACAGTAAATACGCAGATATAGTAGCTATTACCGGTAAAATATAAGTGGTACTGTTGAAGGGGATGTCATAATTTTTAAGAGTTAAAAAAAGCCCCAGGGGGCACTTATATAGGTAGGAACACTCAATAGGATGAATGCGGTATCAAATGTTAGCATGTCGATATATATATACATAGAGAGAGAGATTAAAGTACATAAATTACAGAAAAAGACGCTTATAACGAATCTCCAGGACCAGTGAAAAAGAGTTCGTTATAACCAAATTTCACTATATCCAATAAAATTTTCCTTATTTTCCTCTGATGGGGGAATAGATATCACTTTGCAATAAGTGTGAATTCATTATAAGCGTGTTCGTTATAAGTGTTTTACTGTAAGTGTAAATTCATTATAAGCATGTTCGCTGTAACTGTGTTTTACTATAAGTGTGAATTCATTATAAGCGTGTTCGTTATAAGTGTTTTACTGTAAGTGTAAATTCATTATAAGCATGTTCGCTGTAACTGTGTTTTACTATAAGTGTGAATTCATTATAAGCGTGTTTGTTATAAGTGTGTTTTACTATAAGTGTGAATTCATTATAAGCGTGTTCATTATAAATTTGTTTTGCTATAAGTGTGAATTCATTATAAGCGTCTTCGCTGTAACTGTGTTTTACTATAAGTGTGAATTCATTATAAGAGTGTTCATTATAAGTGTGTTTTACTGTAAGTGTGAATTCATTATAAGCGTGTTCATTATAAGTGTGCTTTGCTATAAGTGTGAATTCATTATAAGAGTGTTCGTTATAAGTGTGTTTTACAATAAGTGTGGATTCATTATAAGCGTCTTCGCTATAACTGTGTTTTACTGTAAGTGTGAGTTCATTATAAGCGTGTTCATTATAAGTGTGTTTTACAATAAGTGTGAATTCATTATAAGGGTGATCGTTATAAGTGTGATGTACTGTAATTGTGAATTTTGTATAAGTGGGTTCGTTATAAGTGTGTTTTACTATACATGTATGTAAAATGTATTACAATGTGCTCCATTTGAAAATTTCCAGGACTATTTCTTACCTTAGCAGCTATTCTAGGTCCAAGTATAGTTCTGAATTTGAATATACTGATTATATGTAGTCTGAACTTTAAGCTACTAGTAAATCTTTTCACTGTCCTCTTTAGCTGTGGAGAGAGTTTTGGGGAAAGTGCCAATTTTGTTTAGTGGAAAACAGATTGGAGTGGAGGAATTCCGACCGAACATAAAAGAGGAGAGTACCGCTGAAGAGCCTGACACGGAATCGGAGAATGTTTTAGAGGTTAGGGGCGTGTCTTCATCAACAAGCTCCGACACAGTGGAAATGTACTTCGAGAATACTCGTTGTTCAGGAGGAGGAGACATAAAACAAATAATACGCGAGGCAGACGTGGCATTTTACATAATATTTGAGGAAGAAGGAGGTAAATTTTCCTTATGAGTACTGTAAACGTGGAAATTTACGCGGTGATATGACCTGATAGTGAAAATGTATTACATCTTTGAAAATCTTCTTGTCTACTCCCATATAGAGATCTATATTTGAGAAAAACGAAATGCATGATTATAATGTTTATTCATGAAGCTCTCTACCCGAATTGTGAAATTCATGGCTCCTGGGTCAGGGGTGCAGACCATAGGGCAAGGCCAATGTGGCCATATAGTGAAAATGCATTAAATCTTCGAAAATCTATCGCCCACCGTAAAATGGCTCAAATATTGCCAAAACAGCGTAAAACTATAATCAATCAATCAATCAATCAATGTTCTCTATTGTAATATATATTTGAGAAAACCCTAATGTATGATTATCATATCCATGAAGCTCTCTACCTGACTTGTGAAATTAAATTCATGGCTCCTGGGTCAGGGGTTCAGGCCCTAGGGTGAGGCCAATATGGCCAAATAATAAGAATGTACAAAACTTTCAGTCAGGTGAGATAAATTAAATGCATGGTTATAATGTCCTCTTCTTGAATTGTGAAATTCATGGGTCAGTTTTTTTTGGGGGGGGGGGGGGGGGAATTGGGCGGATGTCAAAATGATTTATAAATATGTTTCAAACTTCCATTAAACATGTGCATAAAGGACTCCATATTGAAACTTAAATGCAAATATAAGACTCCCTGTATGGACTATGATACCTAGGTGTCCGTTAAGGCCCGTGGGCCTCTTGTTTCAAATGTCTGAAATATGATCGTGTTATAATAATGTTATTATGTTGGCATATTTCTGCCCCCCTGTATGCAAGTTATTTTTCTATAATTTATGTCTACATTCAAGATAAATATGTGGACATGCAGGATAATTATGTCAACATGCAACATAACTTTGTTGACATTGTTGCATGTTGACATATTTATGTTGCATGTTGACATAATTATCTTGCATGTGAACATAATCTATAGAAAAATAACTTGCTAATAGGAGGCAGAAATATGCCACCATATGTTATAGAAATACATGTACATGTACATTATTTTTTCAGTGATGGAAAATGTACTGCGCAAGAAACATAAGATTGAGGGAACAGCCATTGAAGTGTGCCGATATGTTCCACCCCCTCCTCCAAAACCAGTTCCAATGTACTCCAACAAATTTTTCATTAAAACCCTCAGTGGCAAAACCACAAAGGACGGACTTGAAATTTTCCCGGAGGCAACAACCAACATAATGCCCTCTAGTATCGAGTATGGGGAACTGGAGGGAACGGCACTTGTCACATTTGAAGAAAATCTTGGTAAGAAAATATTGACCTTTTTAATAGAAAACTCAGCTGTCAAGGATACATAAACAATCTAAAATTAATTTAGTAAAACAAATATATCCGTGTTTATTCTGTATTTTAGTCACTATTGCATCATTTTTGATCCTTGCGAAAATATTAACAACTGTGAAGAAGAAACTTGAAACTATTTGCGCCACAATATATCCCAGGAGTAGTGTAAATCAAATGTAGATTCTAAAACCTTCTGAAAAACTTTTAATAAACGTGAATACACAAAACTATTCTCAAATCAACAACATCAAAACGTATGCTTTTTCAACACTTTACATGTCCATTCTTCACGATAAATTAAAGACTAGAGTTTTTGTCATCAAAGGCTATTGGTTCTTCAACAAAAATGGAAAAAGGAAACATTCAGATCTAGAAATCAGCCAATCAAAGATTATTTTGTTAAACATTTCTCTGATTTTTACCTAACCTTACACTACTCTGAAGTTGATATAAAAAAGATACTGGTGTTCCTCATTGACACTATCTTTGTTATCTTTGGTGATTAGGTCTTCCAACAGTCTGTTCAAATTCACATAGGCACGCATTCTGCTCCTTTATTAGCTGCTGACCTGTTTTTATATTCTACGAGGCAGAATTTATTCAAAAGTTTGTACAGGAGAAGAAAAATTTCTTGCTGCGGCCTTCAACTCGACATTTAAATGTATCGCTGACATTCTATTTATTAACAGCAAATATCTCTATGTTCAATGAAATATCCAAGCATAAAGCAAACGTGGAAGACTCGAATGAAAATGTTAATGGCATACTAACAACTCAACTTTATATCAAATGGGATGACTTCAGCTTCTCTATCGTCAACTTCCCATATTCATGTAGCAATATCCCATTGTCACTTGCATATTCTGTTTATGTGTCGGAAATGATTCAATACGGAAGAGCTTGTTCTGCGTATAATCAGTTTTCAAATCGAGGCAGGTTACTGAGAAACAAGTTGATATTAAAAGGGTTTCAAAAATCTCGTTTAAAGGCAGCATTTAGCAAATTCTATGATCGTTTGTCCATACAGCCTGTCATTTGGTTGAATGCTGTCTGGCGTGTTTGATACCATTTGTTAAGTCGTTCTTTACACACTGATTTTGACTACGGATTGCTCCTTTTACCTGATCAACATATAGGGCTCACGGCGTGTGTTACCAGTCGACAGATGATGCTTAGTCCTCCTGGGCACCTGATCCCACCTCTGGTGTGTCCAGTGGTCCGTGTTTGTCCAACTCTTGAAGTTACGAGTTTGATCTCTGTTGGTTATCTTAACATTTTCATCATTCGTAATGTTACATTAAAGATATGATGATTTGTGACACCGACTTGATGTAAACAGACACACACACAGAGAGAGAGAGAGAGAGAGAGAGAGAGAGAGAGAGGCTTATTCATGAAATCTTTTTTTCATTTTGCGATTACATATGCTAGAAGTGGTGTAAATCAAATGTGGATTCTAAAAAATGCTAAAGAACTTTTAGTAAACTTGAAATCACAAAACTTTTCTCAAATCAACAACATCAAAACGTGTGACTTTTCAACTCTTTACAAGACCATTCCTCACGATAAATTCAGACTAGCCTTTTTGACATCATAGACAGTTGCTTCTTCAACAAAAATGGAAAACGCAAATATTCCTATCTAGTGTTCAGTCATCCAAACAATTACTTTTTAAAACGACACTCTGATTTCACATGCACAAGTACTCTGAAATTGAAATAAAAAATATACTGGAGCTCCTCATTGACAATATCTTCGCGGTCTTTGGTGATCAGGTCTTCCAACAACCTGTTGGAATTCCAATGGGCACGAACTGTGCTCCTTTGTTACCTAACCTGATTTTATATTCCTATGAAGCAGAATTTATTCAACAACTTCTACCTCAGAAGAACAAATCTCTTACTGTGGCCTTCAATTCGACATTTAAATATATCGACGATGTATTATCTATCAACAATAATAATTTTCATTCATATGTCGATTCAATATATCCCAGTGAACTCGAAGTAAAAGACACTACAGAGTCGCCCACTTCTGCTTCATATTTAGATATTTTATTGAAAGTATATATTAACGGCAAACTAATGACAAACGGGATGATTTCAACTTCTCCATCGTCAACTTCCCATATTTATGTATGCAATATTCCATTATCACCTGCATATGGTGTTTCTCATCTCTCAACTGATTCGATACACAAGAGCTTGTTCTGCGTATGGTCATATTTTAAATCGAAGCAGGCTACTGACAAACAAGTTGATGGTGCAGGGGTTCCAACAGTCTCGTTTAAAATCAGCATTTCGCAAATTCTATGGTCATTATAACGATCTAGTTTGCCAAAACAACCTATCATTGGGTCAAATACTGTATAACGTGTTTCATACCGATTGTTAGGCCGTTCTTGGCACACTTATTTTGACTACGGATAACTCCGTTAACTTGATCAACATACAGAGCTCACGGCGGGTGTGACTGGTCGACAGGGGATGCTTACTCCTCCTAGGCACCTGATCCCACCTCTGGTGTGTCCAGGGGTCCGTGTTTGCCCAACTATCTATTTTGTATTGTTGGAGTTGTGAGATTGATCACCGTTCGTTATCTTCACCTACGCTTATTCATGAAATATGTTCACTGTGTGTATTACCAGAGGTAGCCATGATAAAAGTGACAGACATTCCACCTGACACGTGCGAGGATTCTTTGCTGTTTTTCTTCGAGAATCGAAGAAAAAGTGGAGGCGGATCAATAAAGGAGTTGGAGTATGACCCAGACATATGATGATCTGTGACACAGACTTGTGTATACAGAGAGAGAGAGAGAGAGAGAGAGAGAGAGAGACGCTATTCATGAGACCTTGTCATTGCATTATCAGAGGTAGCCATGATAAAAGTGACGAACATTCCACCGGACACGTCCGAGGATTCATTGCTGTTTTTCTTCGAGAATCGAAGAAAAAGTGGAGGCGGGTCAATAAAGGAGTTGGAGTATGACCCAGATACTCAGTCAGCTGTCATCACGTTTGAAGACCCTGCAGGTGAATTTGATTGATATTACAAAAAATCCTCATAGGATTACCGTATTCGCACTATTTTGAAAAAGGGATGGGGGCAGTTATTTAGAATTTTGTTTAAATATATTTCCAGTGAAAGTTTGATTTCGAAAAATGTTTAGATAGATATTAAATTTCAAATGAGTCATTGTTATATTTTCCTTTGTGATAATATAATCCACCTAGGTCTTAATGATTGATCTATTTTTCAAATCGTCAAAACAAGACAGTAAATACGCAGATATAGTAGCTATTACCGGTAAAATATAAGTGGTACTGTTGAAGGGGATGTCATAATTTTTAAGAGTTAAAAAAAGCCCCAGGGGGCACTTATATAGGTAGGAACACTCAATAGGATGAATGCGGTATCAAATGTTAGCATGTCGATATATATATACATAGAGAGAGAGATTAAAGTACATAAATTACAGAAAAAGACGCTTATAACGAATCTCCAGGACCAGTGAAAAAGAGTTCGTTATAACCAAATTTCACTATATCCAATAAAATTTTCCTTATTTTCCTCTGATGGGGGAATAGATATCACTTTGCAATAAGTGTGAATTCATTATAAGCGTGTTCGTTATAAGTGTTTTACTGTAAGTGTAAATTCATTATAAGCATGTTCGCTGTAACTGTGTTTTACTATAAGTGTGAATTCATTATAAGCGTGTTCGTTATAAGTGTTTTACTGTAAGTGTAAATTCATTATAAGCATGTTCGCTGTAACTGTGTTTTACTATAAGTGTGAATTCATTATAAGCGTGTTTGTTATAAGTGTGTTTTACTATAAGTGTGAATTCATTATAAGCGTGTTCATTATAAATTTGTTTTGCTATAAGTGTGAATTCATTATAAGCGTCTTCGCTGTAACTGTGTTTTACTATAAGTGTGAATTCATTATAAGAGTGTTCATTATAAGTGTGTTTTACTGTAAGTGTGAATTCATTATAAGCGTGTTCATTATAAGTGTGCTTTGCTATAAGTGTGAATTCATTATAAGAGTGTTCGTTATAAGTGTGTTTTACAATAAGTGTGGATTCATTATAAGCGTCTTCGCTATAACTGTGTTTTACTGTAAGTGTGAGTTCATTATAAGCGTGTTCATTATAAGTGTGTTTTACAATAAGTGTGAATTCATTATAAGGGTGATCGTTATAAGTGTGATGTACTGTAATTGTGAATTTTGTATAAGTGGGTTCGTTATAAGTGTGTTTTACTATACATGTATGTAAAATGTATTACAATGTGCTCCATTTGAAAATTTCCAGGACTATTTCTTACCTTAGCAGCTATTCTAGGTCCAAGTATAGTTCTGAATTTGAATATACTGATTATATGTAGTCTGAACTTTAAGCTACTAGTAAATCTTTTCACTGTCCTCTTTAGCTGTGGAGAGAGTTTTGGGGAAAGTGCCAATTTTGTTTAGTGGAAAACAGATTGGAGTGGAGGAATTCCGACCGAACATAAAAGAGGAGAGTACCGCTGAAGAGCCTGACACGGAATCGGAGAATGTTTTAGAGGTTAGGGGCGTGTCTTCATCAACAAGCTCCGACACAGTGGAAATGTACTTCGAGAATACTCGTTGTTCAGGAGGAGGAGACATAAAACAAATAATACGCGAGGCAGACGTGGCATTTTACATAATATTTGAGGAAGAAGGAGGTAAATTTTCCTTATGAGTACTGTAAACGTGGAAATTTACGCGGTGATATGACCTGATAGTGAAAATGTATTACATCTTTGAAAATCTTCTTGTCTACTCCCATATAGAGATCTATATTTGAGAAAAACGAAATGCATGATTATAATGTTTATTCATGAAGCTCTCTACCCGAATTGTGAAATTCATGGCTCCTGGGTCAGGGGTGCAGACCATAGGGCAAGGCCAATGTGGCCATATAGTGAAAATGCATTAAATCTTCGAAAATCTATCGCCCACCGTAAAATGGCTCAAATATTGCCAAAACAGCGTAAAACTATAATCAATCAATCAATCAATCAATGTTCTCTATTGTAATATATATTTGAGAAAACCCTAATGTATGATTATCATATCCATGAAGCTCTCTACCTGACTTGTGAAATTAAATTCATGGCTCCTGGGTCAGGGGTTCAGGCCCTAGGGTGAGGCCAATATGGCCAAATAATAAGAATGTACAAAACTTTCAGTCAGGTGAGATAAATTAAATGCATGGTTATAATGTCCTCTTCTTGAATTGTGAAATTCATGGGTCAGTTTTGGGGGGGGGGGGGGGGGGGGAATTGGGCGGATGTCAAAATGATTTATAAATATGTTTCAAACTTCCATTAAACATGTGCATAAAGGACTCCATATTGAAACTTAAATGCAAATATAAGACTCCCTGTATGGACTATGATACCTAGGTGTCCGTTAAGGCCCGTGGGCCTCTTGTTTCAAATGTCTGAAATATGATCGTGTTATAATAATGTTATTATGTTGGCATATTTCTGCCCCCCTGTATGCAAGTTATTTTTCTATAATTTATGTCTACATTCAAGATAAATATGTGGACATGCAGGATAATTATGTCAACATGCAACATAACTTTGTTGACATTGTTGCATGTTGACATATTTATGTTGCATGTTGACATAATTATCTTGCATGTGAACATAATCTATAGAAAAATAACTTGCTAATAGGAGGCAGAAATATGCCACCATATGTTATAGAAATACATGTACATGTACATTATTTTTTCAGTGATGGAAAATGTACTGCGCAAGAAACATAAGATTGAGGGAACAGCCATTGAAGTGTGCCGATATGTTCCACCCCCTCCTCCAAAACCAGTTCCAATGTACTCCAACAAATTTTTCATTAAAACCCTCAGTGGCAAAACCACAAAGGACGGACTTGAAATTTTCCCGGAGGCAACAACCAACATAATGCCCTCTAGTATCGAGTATGGGGAACTGGAGGGAACGGCACTTGTCACATTTGAAGAAAATCTTGGTAAGAAAATATTGACCTTTTTAATAGAAAACTCAGCTGTCAAGGATACATAAACAATCTAAAATTAATTTAGTAAAACAAATATATCCGTGTTTATTCTGTATTTTAGTCACTATTGCATCATTTTTGATCCTTGCGAAAATATTAACAACTGTGAAGAAGAAACTTGAAACTATTTGCGCCACAATATATCCCAGGAGTAGTGTAAATCAAATGTAGATTCTAAAACCTTCTGAAAAACTTTTAATAAACGTGAATACACAAAACTATTCTCAAATCAACAACATCAAAACGTATGCTTTTTCAACACTTTACATGTCCATTCTTCACGATAAATTAAAGACTAGAGTTTTTGTCATCAAAGGCTATTGGTTCTTCAACAAAAATGGAAAAAGGAAACATTCAGATCTAGAAATCAGCCAATCAAAGATTATTTTGTTAAACATTTCTCTGATTTTTACCTAACCTTACACTACTCTGAAGTTGATATAAAAAAGATACTGGTGTTCCTCATTGACACTATCTTTGTTATCTTTGGTGATTAGGTCTTCCAACAGTCTGTTCAAATTCACATAGGCACGCATTCTGCTCCTTTATTAGCTGCTGACCTGTTTTTATATTCTACGAGGCAGAATTTATTCAAAAGTTTGTACAGGAGAAGAAAAATTTCTTGCTGCGGCCTTCAACTCGACATTTAAATGTATCGCTGACATTCTATTTATTAACAGCAAATATCTCTATGTTCAATGAAATATCCAAGCATAAAGCAAACGTGGAAGACTCGAATGAAAATGTTAATGGCATACTAACAACTCAACTTTATATCAAATGGGATGACTTCAGCTTCTCTATCGTCAACTTCCCATATTCATGTAGCAATATCCCATTGTCACTTGCATATTCTGTTTATGTGTCGGAAATGATTCAATACGGAAGAGCTTGTTCTGCGTATAATCAGTTTTCAAATCGAGGCAGGTTACTGAGAAACAAGTTGATATTAAAAGGGTTTCAAAAATCTCGTTTAAAGGCAGCATTTAGCAAATTCTATGATCGTTTGTCAATACAGCCTGTCATTTGGTTGAATGCTGTCTGGCGTGTTTGATACCATTTGTTAAGTCGTTCTTTACACACTGATTTTGACTACGGATTGCTCCTTTTACCTGATCAACATATAGGGCTCACGGCGTGTGTTACCAGTCGACAGATGATGCTTAGTCCTCCTGGGCACCTGATCCCACCTCTGGTGTGTCCAGTGGTCCGTGTTTGTCCAACTCTTGAAGTTACGAGTTTGATCTCTGTTGGTTATCTTAACATTTTCATCATTCGTAATGTTACATTAAAGATATGATGATTTGTGACACCGACTTGATGTAAACAGACACACACACAGAGAGAGAGAGAGAGAGAGAGAGAGAGAGAGAGAGGCTTATTCATGAAATCTTTTTTTCATTTTGCGATTACATATGCTAGAAGTGGTGTAAATCAAATGTGGATTCTAAAAAATGCTAAAGAACTTTTAGTAAACTTGAAATCACAAAACTTTTCTCAAATCAACAACATCAAAACGTGTGACTTTTCAACTCTTTACAAGACCATTCCTCACGATAAATTCAGACTAGCCTTTTTGACATCATAGACAGTTGCTTCTTCAACAAAAATGGAAAACGCAAATATTCCTATCTAGTGTTCAGTCATCCAAACAATTACTTTTTAAAACGACACTCTGATTTCACATGCACAAGTACTCTGAAATTGAAATAAAAAATATACTGGAGCTCCTCATTGACAATATCTTCGCGGTCTTTGGTGATCAGGTCTTCCAACAACCTGTTGGAATTCCAATGGGCACGAACTGTGCTCCTTTGTTACCTAACCTGATTTTATATTCCTATGAAGCAGAATTTATTCAACAACTTCTACCTCAGAAGAACAAATCTCTTACTGTGGCCTTCAATTCGACATTTAAATATATCGACGATGTATTATCTATCAACAATAATAATTTTCATTCATATGTCGATTCAATATATCCCAGTGAACTCGAAGTAAAAGACACTACAGAGTCGCCCACTTCTGCTTCATATTTAGATATTTTATTGAAAGTATATATTAACGGCAAACTAATGACAAACGGGATGATTTCAACTTCTCCATCGTCAACTTCCCATATTTATGTATGCAATATTCCATTATCACCTGCATATGGTGTTTCTCATCTCTCAACTGATTCGATACACAAGAGCTTGTTCTGCGTATGGTCATATTTTAAATCGAAGCAGGCTACTGACAAACAAGTTGATGGTGCAGGGGTTCCAACAGTCTCGTTTAAAATCAGCATTTCGCAAATTCTATGGTCATTATAACGATCTAGTTTGCCAAAACAACCTATCATTGGGTCAAATACTGTATAACGTGTTTCATACCGATTGTTAGGCCGTTCTTGGCACACTTATTTTGACTACGGATAACTCCGTTAACTTGATCAACATACAGAGCTCACGGCGGGTGTGACTGGTCGACAGGGGATGCTTACTCCTCCTAGGCACCTGATCCCACCTCTGGTGTGTCCAGGGGTCCGTGTTTGCCCAACTATCTATTTTGTATTGTTGGAGTTGTGAGATTGATCACCGTTCGTTATCTTCACCTACGCTTATTCATGAAATATGTTCACTGTGTGTATTACCAGAGGTAGCCATGATAAAAGTGACAGACATTCCACCTGACACGTGCGAGGATTCTTTGCTGTTTTTCTTCGAGAATCGAAGAAAAAGTGGAGGCGGATCAATAAAGGAGTTGGAGTATGACCCAGACATATGATGATCTGTGACACAGACTTGTGTATACAGAGAGAGAGAGAGAGAGAGAGAGAGAGAGAGACGCTATTCATGAGACCTTGTCATTGCATTATCAGAGGTAGCCATGATAAAAGTGACGAACATTCCACCGGACACGTCCGAGGATTCATTGCTGTTTTTCTTCGAGAATCGAAGAAAAAGTGGAGGCGGGTCAATAAAGGAGTTGGAGTATGACCTAGATACTCAGTCAGCTGTCATCACGTTTGAAGACCCTGAAGGTGAATTTGATCGATATTACAAAAAATCCTCATAGGATTACCATATTCATCCTAATTTTTGAACAGAGTGAGGGGGCAGTTGTTTAGAACTTTGTTTATATATATTTTTAATGAAAGTTTGAGTTTGAAAAATGTTTAAATAGATATTAAATTGTAAATGAGTAATTGTTTTATTTTCCATTGTGATAATGTAATCCACTCAGGATGTAATGATTGATGATCAAGACAGTAAATACACAGATATAGTAGCTATTACCGGTAAAATATAAGTGGTACTGTTGTTAAAGCGGATGTCTGAATTTGAGTTTAAAAAAGCCCCAGGGGGCACTTTTATTTGGTAGGAACATTCAATAGGATGAATGTGGTATTAACATTATAGTATACGCAATCTAATTAAAATCAGACCTTCTCTAACCTTCTCCAGTGTAACGGTTAGAGAAGGTCAGATTTTAATTAGATTGTAGTATACGGATATAGAGATCAAAGTATATAGATTACAGGAAAAAAAAACCGGTGGTAACGAACCTCCAGGATCAGTAAAAAAGAGTTTGTTATAACCAAACTTCATTATATCCATTAAGATTTTCGTTATTTTCCTCTAATAGGGGAGTAAATATCATTGCAGAATAAGTGTGAATTCGTTCTAAGGGAGTTTGTTATAAGAGTCTTTTACTGTATATGGAATATAATACAATGTGCTCCATGTGAAATTTTCCAGGACTATCTCTTCCCTTAGCAGCTATTTTAGGTCTATGGTTCTGAGTGAGATGATTATATGTAGTCTGAACTTTAAACTACTAGTAAATCTTTTCACTCCTCTTTAGCTGTGAAGAGAGTTCTAGGGAAAATTCCAATTTTGTTTAGTGGAAAACAGATTGGAGTGGAGGAATTCCGACTGAACATAAAAGAGGAGAGTACTGCTGAAGAGCCTGACGTGGAATCGGAGAATGTTTTAGAAGTTAGGGGCGTGTCTTCATCAACAAGCTCCAACACAGTGGAAATGTACTTCGAGAACACTCTTCGTTCAAGAGGGGGAGACATAAAACAAATACGCGAGGAAGACGGAATATTTTACATAATATTTGAGGAGGAAGGAGGTAAATTTCCCTCATGATTACTGTACACGTGGAAATTTACGCGTGGCAGTTATTTACACTAAATACGCGATTACCCCCACGCATACCGTTCCCATAGTTAATCAATACACTAATCAACACTTCGCGCATGCTATGTCCCTCATGCGCCATCTTGCAGTTAAAAAAATCATATTTTCATAGATTGATCTTTGTAATTTACTGATCTGTAGCTTTGAGAGTTGTTATTTTTCCATCAATTGCAGTCAACTACAAAAATGTCTCCGGGTGAGGAACCCATAAACCTGAATGAAAATATAATGGTTAAGTATAATTCAGTTGTAACCTCTTACATTTGGTAGGGTAAAGAAGGGAAACTTGGCTTTTCACTGAATGACGTTTGGCTGACCCCACAAAGGGAAGTAACCCATGGCGAAGTGTAGATTCGTGTATTTATTAATTAAAGATACTGACATCACATGATTTAACACTATGCGTGTGGTTTGCAAAGGAAATGTGCGTAATTAACAACACATGAAAATATTCTAGCTTACAGTACTCAAAAAGTGTAAAATATCAGCAAGAGTTTTTCTTTTCAAAATCTTTTTAAAATTTCGATGTCTCTATCCATGCGGAACGCACATATATTATTATTTTCTAAAAGTGCTTTTTAATGTATCAAATATTTGAAACATTTTTAGGTGGGACAAAAACTAAATGTATGAAACCCTCTACTGAAATTTTGAAATTTTTGGCCTTTGGGCAAGGCATTCAAGCCCTTAGGTTGGGCTGATATGACCTGATAGTGAAAATGTATTACATCTTTGAAAATCTTCTTGTCTACTCCCATATATATTTGAGAAAAACGAAATGCATGATTAAAATGTTTATTCATGAAGCTCTCTACCCGAATTGTGAAATTCATGGCTCCTGGGTCAGTGGTTCAGACCATAGGGCAAGGCGAATGTGGCCATATAGTGAAAATGCATTAAATCTTCGAAAATCTATCGCCCACCGTAAAATGGCTCAAATATTGCCAAAACAGCGTAAAACTATAATCAATCAATCAATCAATCAATCAATGTTCTCTATTGTAATATATATTTGAGAAAACCCTAATGTATGATTATCATATCCATGAAGCTCTCTACCTGACTTGTGAAATTAAATTCAAGGCTCCTGTGTCAGGGGTTCAGGCCCTAGGGTGAGGCCAATATGGCCAAATAATAAAAATGTATAAAAATTTCAGTCAGGTGAGATAAATTAAATGCATGGTTATAATGTCCTCTTCTTGAATTGTGAAATTCATGGGTCAGATTTTTTTGGGAGGTTAGGGGGTTGGGTGGATGTCAAAATGATTTATAAATATGTTTCAAACTTCCATTAAACATGTGCACAAAGGACTCCATATTGAGACTTAAATGCAAACATGAGACTCCCTGTATGGGCTGATACTCAGGTGTCCGCTAAGGCCCGTGGGCCTCTTGTTTCAAATGTCTGAAATATGATCGTGTTATAATAATGTTATTATGTTGGCATATTTCTGCCCCCCTGTATGCAAGTTATTTTTCTATAATTTATTTCTACATGCAAGATAAATATGTGGACATGCAGGATAATTATGTCAACATGCAACATAACTTTGTTGACATTGTTGCATGTTGACATATTTATGTTGCATGTTGACATAATTATCTTGCATGTGTACATAATCTATAGAAAAATAACTTGCAAATAGAAGGCTGAAATATGCCATCATATGTTATAGAAATACAAGTACATTATTTTTTTCAGTGATGGAAACTGTATTGCGCAAGAAACATAAGATTGAGGGAACAGCCATTGAAGTGTGCCGATATGTTCCACCCCCTCCTCCAAAACCAGTTCCAATGTACCCAAACAAAGTTTTCATTAAAAACCTCAGTGACAAGACCACAAAGGACGGAGTTGAGAACTTCCTGGAGGCAAAAACCAGCACAACGCCCACTAGTATCGAATATGGGGAACTGGAGGGAACGGCACTTGTTACATTTGATGAAAATCTAGGTCAGAAAACATTACAATATCAACTTTTTGTAAAAATCAAATGATTGGGGATGCAAGATTAATTTTAGTAAAATGAATATGATTTTCAAATTTGATTGATAATTAAATACCACTGAAATTTAAAAAAATGTTTAATTTCCTGGTTTACAGAAATCTTTGACCACAAACTTTTGAAACATTGTATCAATTTGTATATTCACAGATTTTGAGAAACTACAGCTAGCTTGTAAAAAGAGAAGTTTATACAAATCTCATCTGGAGGTGTGTCCAGTTCCGGTAACGAACTGTGTGATTGTTCGTAACGTCTCGGAGATAACGTCTCGAGACTCGCTGGAATTTTACTTTGATAATGAAAAAAGAAGTGGGGTCACAGGGGTTTTGGATGTCAAAATGTATGATGGATTCGGTTTGGTCTATTTTGAGGAGCCAGAAGGTTTGTACATTCATCTATAAATGATTATAAAATGACTTCAATACAGTCTACTCCACTTCTATTGAAGTCACCTATAATGAACTATTTGTTATATCAAAGTAAAAATAAATCCGTAGTAACCTTATTTATATGGTTGAACATTGGTTGTATTGAACTTTGGATACAATGAACAATTCCGATTGGTCCCCTGACTTTCAATATATCTGAAGTAAAATATGTTTTTTCTCTGAATGTCGAGGTATTAATATTAAAACTTCAGATGGAAAACTCCATCAATGTGTTGTTATCCCAATCAACAGACAAATAAGAATAATTTCACATCATTTAATTGCATTTCTTGATCTTTAAAACCTTTATTTTGATGAGAGGATGTACATCATTGGAATCCACGAGTTTTCTCTCCACTACACTACATTTTACATGGAAGAGTTGCTTCTTAATTTAACAATGATTGATTGGTTGCATTAAGGTCGAGAATATTCATGCTAAAATGAGTATCATGCCAGCATTGCTTTCAAAGGTGGAATGTAGTATGATGGAGAGAAAACCCGTGGGGTCTGGCAGTGAAGGATGTGATCTCATTAGCAATTCATAGAAGGTTTGTACATTCGTATAAAAATGCTTCCAATAGGTTTTTTTCAGGTTGTCAAGGTATATGAATATAAAACTATGAGAGTTATTTCTTATCATTTAGTTGCATTTTCTTAATCTTTAAAACCTTTCTCATGGCCTGAGGATGTGATTCCAACAGCTATTGAAGGATTTATATTGGTAATTCATTGTGGTAATTTTGTCTCATTGTACAGAGGGACTTAAGTGCTTCACTTTTAAAAATGTTTTATGAATGAAAATTCATGAATTTAAATTGATAGTTAAAATCAATTTTTTCGTATATATATACAGCTGTGGAAGTGGTGTGTGCCAAATCTCACAGAGTCGATGGTCAAGACCTTGAAGTAAAGATATATTATGAATGCCTGGGGCAGGTGGAAAGTGATGAAGAGGGACCATTCCAGCCTCCAGGACTACTGGAGCTTACAGACCTGGATACCAAGAAGTTACAGTTTCTGATGAAGTCCCCTCCAAATCAGGAGGCTGTACAGAAGCAGTTGGAGGTTGTATATGGGAAGCCAGTGTGGCCAACAAATTTCAAAGTTAATTCTCTCAGTATAGAATGCACCTTGACTGCAGAAACCAAAGATTGCAGGAAAATCTGCAGAATATGGGAAGCTAAAGTGAAGGAAAATATGAACAAGTTCTTGGATCTTCTGCTTGTGATAAAACACACCACGTTGAAAGAAGCTTTCCCTTTAGTTCTTAATGAATTGAAGTCTCTCACTATCAGTAATCCAGATGCAGTAGCTGTTATCCTGGAGAGAAACAATCATGAAATGTACGTGACAGGGCACAAACAGGCATCAACAGAAGTGTCCAAACAGATTAGTGATATCATCCAGAAGGTTGATGAAGAGTTGGATAGGACGAAAACACGATAAAAAACAATTGAAGCGTCACCAAGTGTTGATACTACAGTTTTGCAAGTTTGAGAAAGATGTGCAGAAAAAATACAAGGATGTTTCTCTGAAATATGACCTTGGGAAAAACTGTGTGAAGTTTGAAGGACTGAGTGGAGAAGTCACTCTAGTCATTCTTGAAATGTTTGAATTTGTAGCTAAAGTCGTCAAAACTGAGATTGGGCCATTTTCTAAGCTTCTTCAGAATTTCTTACAAAATCAACCAGTTTATAGGTATGTGAATACCAAAATGAGGGGAAAAGACGTAGTGGGTGTGTGGGAGTTTAATAAGGAGCAGGAAACTCTAACAGTCTTCTCACTGTCAGACCAGCAAGCCGTCCAAACCGCTCACCTCTTAAAGGAATCTGTCATCGAAACCCCAGTAAACCTGAAAGAAGAATCAAGGTCTTTACTGACATCAGGAGAATGGCAGAGCAAATCTAACGAGATTGAGGGACGAGGAGAGAGATTAATTAAGATTGTGACTCATGCAGCCCAGAATACAATAGTTATTGTGTACAGACAAATGGGAAGGATTATGTCGAGAATACATTGAGGATTTTTTTTTTTAGATGCATAGACAGTATATGGGAAGGATTATGTCGAGAAATTGTAGAAGATTTGATAACAGGTGATTCTCAATAACTCGAAGTTCAAGGGACCTTTATAAACTTTGAGATATCGAGAAATCTAAATTCCGAAATTGAAAGTCCGACTATAATGGTTTAGATTTTACAGTAATCGGAGATGTTTAGCAGAATGATATTTCGTACCCTCAAGTAGGACCCGGGGTCACCCGAAAGTAGTTCTTATATCTCGAAATAAATGTGCGTAAAAATAAATACAAGTAAAACTCTTATCCGTTAGAAAAGGTTGAATATGCATACTTTCTGCATGACTTTATCATTATCGAAGCACAAATATTTCGGCAGGTAGACATACTCCAATTTACATTCTGTTATGAATTCTTTTATTAGATTTTTCTACTTTTATGTGTTTTTCTTATGCTTATCAATTACTATCATTATTATTATCAATCTATATTTCTTTTCCTGACGGAGTGATTTTTTTGTTACAATGCTTACAGACGAATAAATTTCATCATTATATAAAACCAAAGAAATATGCTTTAGTGGGACCATATCGATGTAGGGGAATTGTTCCCAACCTGTTGATTAATGGTTCTACAAAGGTTATCCGTGGTCACCATTATAATATAATGAGGGTTAGTCCTGGTCATCCATTGATATATATATATATATATGATCGTGTTATATATTGTTAAAGAGAATTTTTTTCCCATGAATAAAAATGTCGTGTTATATATTGTTAAAGAGAATTTTTTCCCATGAATAAAAATGTCGTGTTATATATTGTTAAAGAGAATTTTTTTCCCATGAATAAAAATGTACTGCGCAAGAAACATGCAATTGATGGAACAGCCATTGCAGTGTGCTAATACAAGTATGTTCCACCCCCTCCTCCAAAACCAGTTCCAATGTACTCAAACAAAGTTTTCATTAAAACCTCAGTGACAAGACCACAAAGGACTGACTTGAGAACTTCCGGGAGCCAAACACCAGCATAACGCCTACTAGTATAGAGTATGGGGAACTGGAGGGAACTGCACTCGTCTCTATGGACCGCCAAATTAACATAATCTCAAATAATTGAAGATATCTTCAATTATTTGAAGATATCATCAATTCATTTGATGCGCGCAACAATTGAATTAAAGATCTCTTCAAATAATTAAAGATATCTTCAATTCTGAATTATTGCGTGCATTAATTCTTCAGCTGAATTGATGCGCGCTTTAATTGAATTAATGATCTCTTTAAATGAATTAATGATATCAACAATTGAATTGATGCGCTCTACAATTCAATTGAAGAGAGCAATAATTAATATAATGCACGCATTAAATCAATTGATGAGAGCAATAATTGAATTGATACACGCATCAATTCATTTGATGAGAGCAATAGTTGATTTAATGCGCGCATTAATTCAATTATTGCTCTCTTCAATTGAATTAATGATATCTTTAATTCATTTGAAGAGAGCAATAAGTCTTTTAGAGAGAGCAACTATATAATTAAAGATATCTTCAATTCAACATATCCACAATTGAATTAATGATCTCTTTAATTGAATTGTTGCTCTCTTTAAAAGAATTGATACTGGCATTAATTCCTTATACAAAAGCATTGTAAATGATTTAAAGATATCTTCAATTGAATTAAAGAGATCATCCAATTATTTATACCGAGCTCTAAATTAATTATTGCGAGCAATATTTGTACGAAATTGATGCTCTCGTCAATTGAATTGAAGAGAGCAATAATTGGAAGTAATGCACGCATCAAATCTATTATTGCTCTCATTAATTCAATTAATGTGCGCATCAGTTGAATTGAAGAGAGCAATAATTGATTTAATGCGCGCATCAATTCAATTAAAGAGAGCAATAATGGAATTGATGATATCTTCAAATAATTGAAGATGTCTTCAATTATTTGAGTTTATGTTAATTTGGCGCTATATACGTCTCAAATGAAGAAAACCTAGGTCAGAAAACATTGAAATATTGACCTTTTTTTAATATATAAAACTCAGCATTCAAGGATATATAAACAAATTTTTGGAGATGCAAAATTAGTTTAGTAAAATGAATAAAATGTAGACATATTTAATTTCGTTGGAAAATATTCTTTATTTGGTACTGAACACGATTTCGTATGGATTAATTTTCGTTGTTTGAAACCACTTAAAAATAAAAAATAGATATGCATACACGTACCAAATAGAAACAATGTTGTCATCTTAACTTACGATGCATACCCCATTTATATTTTATTAGTTACGACGTTAACACATGTTCCAAAACAAATCAGTACTCGTTGATCTGTGTACGCTTGGATCATTAGATTGTTTTACCCACCCCATTAGAAAGTCTAAATGATTTTTATAGTATTGCGTTAGTCGATAAAATTTGCAGACCTGTAGAAACAAGGCCGATGCACTCGCCCTGCTCGATGTTCTTAAGACACATAGGACAATTATTTCCTTTAATTTAAGGTAGCTCATAACTATGGCAAGCCCTTTTACTATTTATTCGAAAAATAAGATATCTCTTTAAATTAAAGAGATATCTCTTATTTTAAAGAGATATCTCTTTAAAATGAGAGATATCTCTTAATCTTAAGATATATCTCTCTGAATAAGAGATATATCTTTCACTTAGAGAGATATATCTTTCACTTAGAGAGATATATCTTTCCCTTAGAGAGATATCTCTTTTACTTTTAGAGATATCTCTTACACTTAAAGAGATATCTCTTTTACTGTAAGAGATATCTCTTACACTTAGAGAGATATCTTTTATACTTTAAGAGATATCTCTTTCACTTAAAGAGATATCTCTCTAAGAATTCCTGGAGAGATATCTCTCAAAGTATAAGAAATATCTTTTTAATCGTTGAAAAAGAGATATATCTCAAAGAGAAAGAGATATCTCTTTCCAATAGTTTTATTAGTTTGAATACTTAAGGAATTCTCCCTAAAACGGAAGCCCGCCAAAGCAAATCTTACCATGATGACTGGGGTGTTGCTAGAACGCGGAACGGAAAATGGAACGGAACGGAAAACGGAAAATATATTATGCAATAACGTTATGAGGAGGTCAACATTTTGCAAAATCAAAAGGCTTATTATCACAGGGGCTAAGCCCGTTTTGGGCCCGAACTCTGTGATACCATCTATATTTATGGTATCACAGAGTTCGGGCCCAAAACGGGCTTAGCCCCTGTGCTTATTATGAACAAGGGATGCAAAAATTACAGAGAGAACAGAAAGTCATCCTCAGAATCCACCATTTCATATTGATACCTCATACTTATGGAGCATACTATTGCATTATTATGTATTTTTACATGGTGTATTTTGTGGATGAATGTACCAACAGACGCTTGCTTAATAAATTGCATAGAAAGTTTTAATAAAAACATCTAGCAACCGCCTGTTGGCACCATCTTTTTTCCCCGGCTTTGTCATCCCCCCCCCACCCCCACCCCCCGATGTTTCACAAATATACATTTATGTATCACATCAAATTTTAAAGCGAATGAGTCCGGTGAAGAAAAAAGTTTTGCCTCAAATGGGATGAATCTATGTGAAAGTTCGTACATTTACCGATATCCTGCAGATTAGTGTTGAAACTGAAGAAATACAGCGGGAAAGAAAGATTGAAGCAAAACCAATGTTTAAAACTAGGGACAGTACTAGGGTGAAGTTTACGACCAATAGTAAGAGGTATTAACAGATTTATTTCATAATATATGAAATAGCTAAAAAGCTAACAAGGAATTCTATACAAGAATTTAGTTTGAAAATTAACTGCCAGAAGTTCTCCCTAATAGTAGTAGTTTTTTTTATTACAATGTTCTATATGACTACTTTTTTTTATAATTCCGATCGGCTTGGTTCAAATTTCAAAAATCGTAATATTTCAGAATTTTGACCATTTCAGTTCAATTTCTTTTTGAAATATATTTTTCTGACATATCTTTTTGGTAATTGACATGTTTTTTTTTTTTGAAGATTTTATCCGTAGATTAAAAAAATATGAGCAAATAACATTTTCAAGTTTTATAAATATTTTTTTAATTAAAAAATTAGAACGTCTATCTGAGTCGTTTAGACATGTTTTCTTAGATATTCATATTATGATCAAATCACAGCAAAATTTAGGCTCTATAGCCTTTTTGCAAACAAAATACTTTTTTTTTCATCATTTCGGGATAAATCACAAAAAATTCATATAAAATACTTGAGAGCTTGTATCACTCTTTCGATGGTGAAATCATACTTCATAAGAGGTGTTTTAACGAGCCATTAAATAAAAATTTAGTGTAGTAAGCTACCTTAACCTATTACAAAATGACAAAATACAAACAATATTTAACCCCATCCCCACCCCAGCCGTACGAATGAACACCAGTCTCGTGATCGTATGGTTAAAGGTAAATCGAAATATATTTAAAAACAAATTCATGGCGTTGTATGCGGCCCAGTTGTCGTATCACCTGAAGAGGAGGGTGGATACTTGCATTGAGTACATGTATGTGGATCTACGGGTGTCGAGCATTAGTGTTACACGGAAGGGTCTCGTCTCAGCTGTTAATCAACGCGATGTGTCCATGAGCGGTTATATCTGTAATCCGTATATCTTCCTGCACGTTGTTGAGTTAGTGTCTTGAATTGACCCCCACTGTTTTGATAGTAATCATTCTTAATTATAAGGAACTTTTTTATTTGCACCTGTGTATTTTTGCAATAAATTGTAACATTCATAGTTTCTGTAATGTTTTTGACTGCAAACCTAGTGCAGATACATCTACTCATAAGAAATACAATGTTGACGATTACGATACTGGCGAAATGTATTATGTAAAACTTATTTTGATGTACCAGATTCGTATTTCGACAAATAATGTCTATTCAGTGATGTATAAATGGACAAAGACACATTAAAATAACGATTTTCTGAAATTAAACATTCCTGTTGGATTTAATTATGTTGTTTTCTTCGAGACAACCCCCCCCCCAAAAAAAAAACCCACAAACAAACCGGAATTTAATCCAACACGAAATTAAATACATCTACAATAATGATCAAACTAATAATATAAGGACACGTTGTCACATTGGATTAAACGTTTAATGAGAAATATTAAAATCTAGCATTAGGCACATCAAAACAAAAGTACGTACCATCTATCCTGTGTTTAGTAAACCAGAAGTGATGAAAGAATTATTACATGAGGAGTATGTTTTTCTTCCAGCTTACAAAGCTTGTAACAACATTGTCTTTTTTACATTTTAAAATATTCTAGTCAATGGGTTGGATGAATATGAGTTACCATACCTATACTGGATTCCGAAACTTCATAAAAACCCTTACAAATAAAGATACATTGCTGGGTCCAGTAGGTGTTCTACCAAGCCCCTATCTTTGCTCCTAACAAAAATATTAACAGCTGTGAAGGAGAAACTTTAAACTTACTGTGCGACTACATATGCCAGAAGTTATATTAATCAAATGTGCATTATAAAAAATTGTAAAGAACTTTTATTAAATTTGAAATCGCAAAACGTATCTCAAATCAGGAATTTAAAAACGTATGACTTTTCAACACTATACATGACCATTCCTCACGATAAATTAAAGACTGCGACTTTTTGACATCATAGACAGTTGCTTCAACAAAAATGGAAAACGGAAATATTCATATCTAGTGATCAGTAATATCGAATCGACATATGAAGGAAAGTTATTAATATTGATAGATAAAACACCGTCAATATATCTAAATGTCGAAACCACAGCAAGAAATTTTTTCTTCTCACGTAGAAGTTTTTGAATAAATTCGGCTTCATAGGAATATAAAAACAAGTCAGCTAACTAAGAAGCACAATTTGTACCCATGGGAATTCCAACAGACTGTTGGAAGACCTGGGGCATGTTTTACAAAAGAACTCACGACTTACGACCAACTTTACATACTGGAGTTTTCCAGTTTATTGTAAGATCATTCACTCCAAATGCAATTTTTTTTTAAATGTTGACAATTAAGCCTCAAAAGTTTATTTACTTCATTCACTCAAAGTAATAACAGTGTAATAAAATTTAAGACTTGCGACTTTGTCGTAAGTTGTTTTGTATAATGGGCCTATGATCACCAAAGACCTCGAATATATTGTCAATGAGGAATTCCAGTATATTTTTTATTTTAACTTCAGAGTACCTGTGTATGGAATCAGAGTGGTGTTTAACAAAATACTTTTTGGATTACTGATCAGTAGATATGAATATTTGCATTTTCTATTTTTGTTGAAGAATTGGACACTTGTCGCAGTAGGTGTGGCACGCTAAAGAACCCTCACTGCTCAATGACCGTAAGGCCACACCAATTTATAAAATAGTTCTTCGGATTTTCAAACAAACAAAAATGAGGCGAGAGGGCGAAATTATTTTACAAATATTATTTTTAATTTTGGAGATAAATATTATGAGGCGAGCGAATACAAGAAATATAAATATTTTTAATTGAATTAAGTGTGATTTTAAAAAGCGAGCGCTTAAAAATAAAGATCTAAAATCATCAAATATCATTTGTTTACCACTTCAACTTAATATTTTTCAACTTTGTTGATATAGTGTACAATAAAAAAGAAGTATGTCAGGTTTCAAAGACTTATTTTGTTTATACCTAAAACATGTACTTTGCAACATTAACTGATATAGCTGCAGAACTAGCTCTCTGAAAAAATATTTTGACGGAACAAAATATTTTTTCAGAGAGCTACAGTTCTGCAACTATAACTGATAAGGTCTTTTTGAAGAATTTTATTTAAGTTTCATTTCTACAAACTTTTGATTCACAGATATGCATATTGCTTGGGACATGTCCAGTTTTGAAATCTCCATTGCATCTCTTTTAGCATTTTCTTGAATTTTAATAGGACACACTTAATCAATAGTCACCAAACCTTTTGTGAATGTGTCGTGAACTGTGGGACGGGTTTAAAATAGTCCTCAGTACCCCTTGCTTGTCATAAGAGGCGAAGAAATGGGGCGGTCCTTCGGATAAGACCGCAAAAACTGAGACCCGTTTCACAGCAGGTGTGGCACGATAAAGATCCCTCCCTGCTCAATGGCCATAAGCGCTGAGCATAGGCCTAATTTTTGCAACCCTTCACCGGTAATGGTAACGTCTTCATGTGAGTGAAATATTTTCAAGAGAGACTAAACAATATATAATCAATCAATTGTACGCTGTCGATGTTCTCTAAATAGTGTCATCGAATAGCGCTTCAAAAGTTCCATAGGATTCCAGTAAGGATCAACTTCCAATCCAGTGTTATGAAGTATCGTACATATTAAGATAGACATCATGAATAACTTAAAACACCGCATTACACTGTTAGGAAATTTCTCGAGAGCCCGCGCTTCTGTCATTTGTCAGCCATATACATCAAGGTCGTTTTTGCGCTTGTTGTAAAAAGTCAAAACTATTTTACGGATATTTTTGGACATGCAGGCAGAAATTATTTTTTGATAATATTATAATTTGGATTTATTTCAAATAGAAGCGGCGAATCCGACGAACTAGATTACAAATTGGCATGGCCTAAGCGCCGTGTAAAGGCCTAAATTTGAAGCCCTTCACCGGTCTTGGTGACATCTCTATACGAGTGAAAAATTCTCGAGAGGGACGTTAAGCAAGATACAATCAATCAATCTACTGTGACATAACATGTTTGATAGTGTAATTAGCTTAGTAATTCTCGTCAGATGGTCCATAGTCATTTTAAACGTGAGGTGCTTAGGTAATATCCATTTGCCATCCATGGCTGAGACACACATGTCCTGAGAGTACGATTTGGGAAACCTTTTTGCCATTGAAAATAAGATGGGTTGTCTGATACGACTTGAGAGAGACATGCAATGAGATATTATATACACATGTATACAGAGATGATGGAGATGTGGCCATGGTAAGTTATTGCATGGCAATTTTGTGGCAGTCAGAAATCTGCCGTTTGATTACCATAGTAGATTCTTTGACTTGATAGGGTTAACGCAAATGCAGACTCAATTCAGTAGCAACACATGCAGATTATATAAGTTCGCCTTTGGAGTTTTCCGAAATTCAATTTTGCTACCAAAATTTCTTTGTGTTTTTGATTTAGGTTTCAAGTTTTGTAATCACGGTTATATGAATAGGGATAAATGACAAGTATCTCTCTTTGAACATTGTCATACTCTCAACCACATAATTCTACACGATATTTATCTCCATATATTCGGATAAAGTCAAATGCCTTTCCATGTTGCTCAAGAATTATATAAATTTTAGGTTCTGACTTGTTTAGATCATCGGACTTAGTGTACATTTTTCTACAGGTTGGATAAAACATCCCCCCCTTTAGCAACTAAATCAATATACTGAACTTTACTTATAGTTGTCCCGTGGATATCTGGGTTAGAAGGGATAGATCCTCGGTACCTTTTGCTCGTCGTAAGAGGCGAATAATGGGGCAAGAAAACCACTGTCCCGTTGGAATCCAGGTTAGAATAGGTCTTCAGTACCCCTTTGCTTATCGTAATAGGCGACTAAATGGGGCAGTCCTTTGGATGAGATCGCAAAAGCCGAGGTCTCGTTTCACAGCAGGTGTGGTATGATAAAGACCCCTCCCTGCTCAATGACCGTAAGCGCCGAGCATAGGCCTAAATTTTACAGCCCTTCACCGGCAATGGTGACGCTTCCCTATGAGTGAAAATTCTCGAGTGGTACGTTAAACAATATACAACCAACCAACTAATTTATTGTGTTATAGTCACTTTTATTCTACGCAGAGTTTTTTTTAAATGGCTTCTACTGTTTTTGTCACACACTTTACCTTTACCAGTTTGTGTTTTTTCCTTGTACTTGAGTTCCTTTGTTACAGAACAGACATTTATGGTCGGGGAAAAGTGTCGATAGTGAACACAGGTTGAGTGAACGTCTCTTAGTCTTACAGTTCACTTGACTCGGCACAACTTCGTCAATGCTCAAGTTTTACTTCTAGTAACTAATATTTGTAGATTATTATAACACCAGCGATAGAAACCATGTAAGGCACCATTCAAGCTAGTAAACAATATATGCCTTTATTATTCTTGGGACTCTGTCTTATGTGGCATCTTTATAAGTAAGCTGAAAATTGAAAAGGAGTTCAATATTACGTATGACAATATATTTTACAATTGTAGATTAATATAATTCATTAATCTAAATTATTAATAAATTAGTTTATTGTTTGTAATATGTCATATTCTCAATAGCCGAGCCAATATTTATCAGGGTTTCCTCCCATTTTTGCATTGTATACTCAAAAGTAATCCATGTGCTTTCTTTTTATTGATTATATACATTTATGGGCTTCCATACATTAGATATATAATTATCGTGTGAGACCTGGAAATGTGGACAACGCTTTTTATGTTGAAAATTATATTTACTAACTCAAGATTGCATATATACCATATAAAGATAGGGTCTATGGATTATAGTATTTAGGAATGAACCGTATGTTAATAGGTACATGTATATGCTATTTTGGGAATGTAGTATACACTGTATAATTTCGTAAGACATGAATTTAAGACATTTAAAAATAGGTACCACTTTCCATATTACACTGTCTTCTATTTTTTATACGTATTTCTCACAGAAGTCCCTATCCCGTTGTTTGTGTTTACAATGTGTCGTCTTTAATTCGGTATGGAACACCGTAACAGCCATGTTGAATTTGCCAAAAACTTTATAAATTCAAATGGTCATAACTTGAAAACGCCCCAACATAAATTTATCAAACAACCTTCATTTACCTTTATTTTATACACACTTTCAAAAAATCATAGTGTAGAAAAATCCCTAGAGGGGGGAGGTAATGTGTTACTGGCCCATGGTCTAGAAAGGGTTAAACATGTACATTTCACCTTCTATAATATTGTAAACCAATAAATGAATAAAAAGTAATTCAAAAAACAAACAAAGAAAACGAAAAGAAATGATAAATAAAATAAATGAACAAGCTAGACTTGCCTGATCAAGAATGATGCAATATCCTCTGTTCAGACTCTATACTCAGAAAACATTTTCTTTGTGCCTTTGTTCAGCCTCTTAAATCCAAGTGAACTCACTGAAATGACATCCACGTCCACACATGTACACAAATCATCCAACGAGGAAATGTGCAACCCCCCCCCCCCCCCCCCCCTGTCGTCCGTTTACTGCATCCTCAAAAATGAAAGTAGAAATCCCCGCCAACCAACTTTCTCACATGTCACTGTTTCGGATCCTATAAAAAAAACCCACTTTATCAATGTACAAACCCACTTTATCAATGTACAATGATCACCATCATGCATTCAAACACAAATAAACAACATTGATATCATTCAAACTCCATTATTTCTTCTCTTTGAATCATCTAGTATTTGAACCCTGGTCATATTACCTTCCTAAATATTTTGCTAACTAAAACATCATGCCGGGTCAAAAGGTCACAGATATATTTAGAGAGGGGAAAAGTGGAACAGCATATGACGATGGTTGATCATCATCTTTTATCACATTTGTTTGAGCATGTAATTCACTAAAAATTAAACTTGTCGTAAAAATTACACACTACGACGAGTTGCAGAAAACCTGGATTTTCGAGTTAAGTCTGCCGGATTCTATCTCTTGTGAAGTAGATCTTGTACAGAAGTGGATGCAGGAATTTTTGAAGTGGGGGCGTGGGGTCCAGCACTTGATCTTTTAGATACTTTTCACAACGTCTATCCGCTATCTATTTCTGATATTGCAAAGAAATGTGTGAGAGAGAGAGAGAGAGAGAGAGAGAGAGAGAGAGAGAGAGAAAGAGAGAGAGAGAGAGAGAGAGAGAGAGAGAGAGAGAGGTTACTCTCTGTAGGCTGGTGGCGGTCTAGGCCCCCAGAAGCTGTAGGGTAAATGGTGCAACTCTTGCATTCTGAACATTTCCTGGCACTTCCTTTCCACTTTCAAATTGTCTACTTCTTAAACAAAAATTTTTATGTTACATATACAAATGTACTTTTTAAGAATTCTTTTTAAAAGCGACACTTGCATCTGACGAAAATATCGTAAATATATTATCAGTGTGTCGTCTCATTTATCCTAGAGTTAAATGATAATTATACTAGTGTTGATAAATTTGAATGAAGCAATTAGTAGTACATATACTGTAAGTATCTACCGTTCATATCATTTGGACTCAAAGTCTCGTTAAAATTGAATAATTCTTAAATTTTTTGGTTCTCCAAAGGGGAGGGGGGCCCAGACGCCCTCGACCCCCCCCCCCCTCCTTCTGGATCCGCCCATGTCTTATGTGTTGTTTCTGCTAGGAACTTTCATTTGCGATTACAGTCACTTGCCCTTTAAAACCATGCGAATGTGAAGTAATATAAGACCCGTCGGTTTTATTGACTTATCTTTAATTGGATTGTGGTTCTCTTTAAAATAATTGATACTCGCATTAATTCCTTATACAAAGGCGTTGTAAATAATGAAAGATATCCTCAAAAGCATTAAAGACACCATTAAATCATTTTATATACCGAGCTCCAAATGCAATTTTACGATCAATAATTCCATTACATTGATGCGCACTTTAATTGAATTGATGAGTGCAATAATTGAATGAATGCGCGCATCAAATCTATTATTGCTTCTTTATTAATTGACTTATTTTGTATTTTCGCGAGCCATACTTTATTGAAAAGCGTCTACACGAGAAGAATCAAAGAAATGAAAGTATTGATGGGAGTTAATTTTATGAAGATTTGCACCAGATGCTTCTGGGATTGAGAATTATTTCAAAATGATAATAAAATATAGAAGTACACTCAAAAGTCATAAACTTATATTGTGTCTCTATAACAATCAAAGCACAATTATTTATGTCTACCTACATATAGACACTGGTAAGTTAACACATGTCTGAATTGTATTTTACTATTCCAACATATTATATGGTAAGACTCTTAGAATTGTTCATTCTTGGCAACATATGTCACTACATTAATATTTTAGCAAAAGAACCTGTTTGAAAAACTCCACGCAT